>NC_031776.1:27139881-27203856 GCF_001522545.3 Parus major
CGCTGCTGCGGGCAGGGTGGGCGCGGGGGGCAGCGAGGGCCGCTCGGGGCTCCTGGCAAGCGCCGCCCGGTAGCGGGAGCTCGCAGTGTGTAGGGGTCTCCGCCGCTCTCCAGGGTCTGCAGGAGGTTGTGTGAAGTTTTATGACCTGGAGCGGTGCGGATCCGCCTAAGTCAGTGACCACTGAGTCAGCGCTTCTGCTGCAGCTCCAGATGGTCGTGTCGGAGCTGCCACGTAAGTAGGTGGTAGGTGAAAGGATCAAGCTGCCAGAATTACGGACGCAACTTCTTCCGTTCCCTTACTTTTTCAGAATTGTTTGGACGTTAGGAGGAATTTCTTCAGAAGGGTTGATTATATACTGGATTGGGAAGCTAGGAAAGTGATGGAGTCACTGTGTCTGGAACCACTTGTTAAGGAAAGACTGGATGTGGCACTTAGCGGTGGCTGGTGACGTGGTGCTGGCAAGTCACAGGTTGGACTCGAAGATCTCAGAGGTCTTCTCCGACCTCATTGATTCTGTGAATTTTGATTCTGCCTCTGAGGTCTCTTTCCCTCTGTCTTTATGGAAAGGATTATATTGGCTGGTGATAAAGGATTATTCCCTTGTCTCATGCCTGGTGATGTCAGTGTGGCTTTATTTGTTGTGTACTTCTGTGGTGCTCCAGTGTGTACCACGGATTTCTGAAGTATTATGTACAGTGAAAAAATTAAGGCTCCTTCCTGTGTAGTGCAGCTGTCACAACCCTCAGAAGCAGGGGCAATAAATTATCCAACAGTATTAGCTATACTTGAAGAAAACACAGAAGTTTTATCTTTATTCTGTGTCAGACAGGAGTGCAGCTTGCACACACTTCCCAGTTTTATATTTTCTGGAAGGTTTTTATGGGAGGCAGGCATTCCAGCAAGAAAGGCTGTGATTAAGTTGGCTGAAGGCTATCAGGTGCATGACGGTAGGTTTGCCATTACATTAGATCTGCTCAGAATTTTGCAAAAGCTAGGTTTTCTTAAGGTGAAATATCCAGAGCAAATCATAGTCACAATTCACTTTCAAACACTTCTTAAAAGTGTTAAAAAACTATGTCAGATAGGTTTAAAACAATTAACTATCAGATCACAAGTTAGACGATGAATTTGTTACAAAAGGCTGGAATATTACAGTTTCTGTTTTCAGGGTTTCTAGGACTTCTAGATGCTGCTTCAGGATTAAGTACCATCATAACATAGAAATAAACAACATGATAATTGAATATGTCTTAAAAAAAAAGCACAGTGAAACAGGCTCTGGTTTCCATCACCTGAGGTTTCTCATTCACGGGAGGAAATTAAACCAGGCACATGTGCTAATTCCTAGTTGTGGAACAGTGGATGCTGACACGTGCACGAGAAATTGGACAGCTCTTGGGAAGGTGGAGTAACAGAGGAATAGCCATCCTGCTGACCCTTACCTGTCTGTGGCCAGCTTTCTCCATCCTCCTCTTTTCCATGAATTCTCCCAGTCCTCATTTGCAGTGAGGGCTGTGGAGGGGAAATCAACAACGATGGGGCAGAAGTAAATTCTAACTAAGGGAAACAAGAATGGTGCAAGCACAGAGTGATGCTTCTGCGATGTACTGTCCCTGTTGGTGTTCATGTGAGGGTCAGAATCATGCTGAGCAAAGGGTTGTGATTTGGTTTTAATACCCTTGGTAGTTTTCTGTGAACTTTTCCAGTTGCCTCTTAAATTCACATAACATGTGAATTTAATGGACAGCAGCCTGTGACAAAAGGTTCCACTGGCTGGTGAGATGTTTTGGACCCTCTGTGATACCTGTGAGCCAAGCACCTGCTGGTTGGATTTGGTATTCCACAATTCTGTCATGGGATGAGACAGCAAACCCAATCTGTTCACTTCCTTGCAGCTGGAATAGATTTATAGACCATTTGCAGTGGAAGGGCAGTCCTTTGTCATCTTCAGGTGGTTGAGGGATATAGAATTTTTGGAGGAAAACTTATGAAGTTAGTAGCAATTTGGTGAATTACTTAAAGCAGCTTTGAATAGATGTTTAAAAAAGATATTTAGAGGTAGCTCTAAAAGCACTGCCATATCTTTCTTCAACCTCTGAATGTATAAGTGCATATCAAATTTACCACTTGACTCCTTGTGTAAAGGTGTATTGTTTTGAGAACTGGGTAAAGTAGATTTAGTAAACTTTTTTTCTTTGTTAATACATTTTCAGGTAATGCTGACTGTTCTGTTACAGTATGTGTATTATACATCTCTTGACATATGTATGATCTTCCAAAGTTATTTTATTAGCTCTGGTTTTTAGATGGCTTTCTGATTCTGCTGTTAGGAGGCTCAGAAAAAAGTTCGTATTTTCACTGGGTGGGTTTTTAAGATGATGGTAACAAAACCTAACTGGTGCCAAGATCTTCAGCTCAACACAATTTCTACCTTGCATGATTTCATAGTTTATTGAGAGAATTGGCTTGTTTCAATAGAACCTTGTCTTCTGTTACAGAGTGTATTTCTCTGAATACAAGTAGGACTCTTGAAGAAAGTTTTGTTCAAGATTTCTGCAAATATTTATTTACGTACAGAATAGACATAAAAGTTGAAAGAATATCTCTAAAGATGTCTTTATCATTTGCTTTGTCTGTTGTCTATGCATACATGCTGTTAGTGGTATTTATGTTCTTCGTCCTCAGTTGTAGGAGCAAAGAACTGTGATGAGATTGGACACTGAAAATCTTAATGATATGGAAATAGAGCTGTGGTTGTGCTGTGCTTTGTTCCTGAAGTGTTCTGAGCAGAGGAGATTATGGATTAATCAAGCATAGCAAATGAGGGGAATGATGGAGTTCAAAGTCAAAGGTTGTGTAAAGCTGAGTTACTCCTGTACTGTGCAGACAGATAACATGTTTTCCCATTTTAAACATCTCAAGTGATGTGACTTCCTGAACTTCACTTAAAGAACACAGAAACATTTAAATATCTGTTATCCTAGTTTTCCTTTGAGTATCTTTTGAGTAACCTCCCTTGGCTAAGTTCAGGCCTTTCCAATATGGCCTCACAAAAAGAGCTGAAGTGTGTTTATACTCGGTAAATATGTTTATTAACTTTTTCTCTTTGTTCTTATCTCATCAGATAGCTCAACATGAACTTTAACCATCGAGATCATTTAAAAAGTGAACAGAATAATATCTTTTCTTCAGAGAGCTGGCTGTGGGACTCTGGGTTTCTCCTGCAGTGCAGTCCTATTCACTGCCTTTTCCTGAAACAGGACATGGAGCTATGTTCCTTTCTTCATGTTAGGTGCTAAGGAAGTTACTTGTTTCATCAGGGGAAATGCAGATCCATGAAATTACATTTTGTGCAAGTAAGTTAATGAAGGGTTATTTAAAATTTGCTATCACATCATTGCTCTTTTGTTTAAATTGATACAGCTCCCAAACATCCCTGTCAGGATTGAGTTCTGAGTGGTAGAGATGGTTATTGTCAGAGAACCACTGCAGGTTAAAGCTCCTCTGCAATTTTGTCATGCTCTTGAGCTGCTGTCTTGTTTATATGGTTAGGAGCGTAGTTAAGAAAATAAGTCCATGTGCATTCCATGTGAATTGTCCTTCTAGGAACATGAACTCAGATATAGGTAAAAGTTTCTAGAACTATGGGTTTAGTTTCTTGACTGCTCCATGCCAGCAAGCTGATCTACAGGAAGTCCTGGAGTTGGATTTGTTTTCTGGTTTTGTGTCCAGCTGATGGAAGCACTTTGTTCAGGAGGGAATTCTCTAGTGAAGTGCTGAAATAACAAGGGCACCTGATAAAAGCCTCAAGGTGTTCAGCAGACTGCAGTCAGCAGTGGCTTCCACTGCTGTTACAGCTTTGGGGAGAGTCTGATGGTGCTGTACAAATAAAATACAAGGGTATTAATTTGGAATTTATTCAGCTAATGTGATGGATCTCAGAGGAGGTTGAAGTTTGACTGCTGATGAAGCTGAATTTACTAAATTGAAAATGACAACACATTTTTAGTGCTTACATTATTATGCCTCTTTCTCTCTGAGGAGTAAATAACCTTGAAAAGCCTGAATATTGTTGATTATTCATTAAGTATCCTGATGGATATATAATCTTTGGGGAGTGGGAAATAGAGAAGATGAGAGTTCAGGTAAAAAATAACTATTGCTTCTCTTTTGTGATGAGGTAGTGTCTTTTTGGGGAAAATTTGGATTTCTGACTTGTGAGAATGCAGTCATTCAGCTGCTGAGGCTTATAAAACACCCTTAACGTCATAGTTTGAAAGGTGCTGTAAACATATCAGTATCACACACAAAAGCATATTTCATCTGTATCCAGAAATCTGTTTCTTTTTGCAGTTTGTGACTGTATGGAACTTGAGTAGCATCATCTGAGGGAGGCAAAAATATTTTTTCATAGTGTCTGAAGTGATAGGTGTAGTATATGGTAGGAGTCTGCAGAGCAGTGTTAAGAGCTGAGGAAGTGTTTTCTTTTGGCTTCATATAAATTCTAGCAGTTCGCCCACTTGTAGGAGAACAAAATTGTGTACTGACGCTTAGCAGATAAGTAATCCTTTTAATACTTGCCTTGCTAAACTTTTGAATGTTTTGATTTAATGTAAGGTTTGAATAACTCTTTTGTGGCATGTGTAGATTAGTAGGTCCTGTTCAGTTAAGACTCTAGTTTGAGTTATAGTTGAAAATCTTAACTGTGCCCCAGTTTAGGCCTGAACCCACTGTAGAGCTTGAGAAGTTTGATTGATCACAGTTGACTCTGTTTCTGCTTTTACCTTAATTCTGATTCCTCCCGATTTATGTTTTGCTGCAGGTTGTTGTTAACTCGGTTGGCAATGTCTATGATTTTATCTGCTTCTGTGGTCCGTGTGAGGGATGGACTCCCACTTTCTGCATCTACTGATTATGACCAGAGCACGGGAATGCAAGAATGTAGAAAATATTTTAAAATGCTCTCAAAAAAACTCTCTCAGCTTCCTGATAGATGTACTCTGAAAACTGGACAGTATAATATAAAGTAAGGCTTGTCATTTAAGTATTTGCAACATCCTAGGTTGTGTCTCTCTGTAAGTGAAAAAGTTAACTGTTCACATTAGAAGTGAATTATCAAGCTAAGATTAATTCTTGGCGCTGTTTATGTATCAGAAATTTAAAATCGAGAAATTGTAGAAAGATTTGGATCTATTCAGACTTTCATGGGAGTTCCTTTGTAATGGCACAAAGTCATAGGATATTATGGGAAGAGTGGCTTTACACTGATAGAGTATGTTTGGATTAGATATTCGGTAAGATCTTCTTTATTGTTTATGGTTCACTTGCACTTTAACTGACATAAATTCTGACTCTAATTTTGATATTTTAAATGAGGTGAGTAATTTCATCATAACTCCTAGTTAACCATGTAGAAATTAGAGTGGTGGAAAGTGTACCTACCATCTGAATGATCCTAGAAAGTGCTAAGACCTCTCCATTTACTATAGGGATGTGTGAGTTTCCAGCATTTCCTGGATTAAAGCCCAGGATGGACTAAATAGTTTCAGGGTTTATTTTTTTGTTTGTTCGTTTGTTTTTGTTTTGTTTTGTTGTTGACAGGCCAACTACAGTTGGCCTGGAAACTGATTAGCTTAAAACAAACTTTTAAGAATGAGGTATTAATCAGGGTAGATTTTACTGTGTTTGTCTTTGATTACTTTCAGTACTGTAGGTTATCCAGCAAGATTTTAAAGAAATTTGAATGTATCATGAAAACTGGAACTCTGATGAATTTCCTAAATGCAACAGAATATGTATATTGAAAACTGTCCTTTTCTGATTTCATATTTGCTGTCTCTGGTTGTCCTTGCAACTGTCTTTGGAGAATTATTAATTCTGCATCCTGCAGAACAGTTTTATTCCCGTGTTCTAGAAAGAGCCAACAGCCCTCCCCCCAATCTGAAGAAAAGGTTTTGCATTTTTGGGCTGCACCAGATCATATATTGTACATCTGAGATGAGTGAAAAGCTGTTATGGGACAAACCTGCTGTGTTTCTGCATCCTAAAAGCTTTGTTATTTTCTGTTTCACAGCTGTGTGTATATGTGTGCACATGCACACATATAGACAGACACATACACATAAAACAGCTTCTCATATGATTGTACAATGTGGTGTTCAAGTAAAACATTGCCTAAAAGTAACTTGTTTTTCTTTTAGAATAATGTTGGACTTTTCAGTAAACATTTATTCCTTTGCTACCCCAGATAAGTTTTTGTTTTTCTGGTTATAGAATATGAGATCTGACTAGAAAAGCATTTAACTCACTGAATTTAAATTTGAAATTTTGGATATGTTTTCTCAATTCTAGCTTTATAAGTTCTCTGGGAGTAAGCTATATGATGCTGTGCACTGAAAATTATCCCAGTGTCCTGGCTTTCTGTTTCCTGGATGAGCTTCAGAAGGAGTTCATCACTACCTACAATATGATGAAGACGAATACTGCTATCAGACCATACTGTTTTATAGAGTTTGGTAAGGAGCTGCCCTTTCCCCCTTCATTCTCATACTAAGACAAATGAGTATTTAAATAGATGCAACTTAATGCACACAAAAAAAATGTCCAAAGCTGTTTATAGCTCTGTTTCAGGTGGATTTAGAATCCGATTTAACTCCTGTTAGAGTCAATAAAGAAATGCTTCTGGGGGCATTAAATTAGGCTATTGGAGTTTTATCCAAACTTACTTCTGTTCATTCCAGTAGGTTTTGATTTAAGCCTTGTGTGACCAACTCTGGAGTTCATCTTCTGCCTAATACTAGGAGTTGACTTCATACCTGTTGAAATACTTTACCTGTGAAGTCGTTGAGCTTCATAAATTTATCAAGTAAAAGATTGCAGTTTCATGTTAGCTCTTAGCTGTGCTTCCTTTTGTTCAATACATGAAAGGGAGAAATTTTTATTTGTCTGATAATGTAGTGGAACATTTAATCTTCAGACTCCAAATGCAGCTCATATATACCAGATAACAGCTGTTATGAATTCCATTAATTTATGTTGCTTTAATACTACATATTAGAAATGACTGTAATTAGATATTCTTATAAAACACATTTGAGCAAAAAGAACTGCAGTTTTAAAAACATGGGGAAAGATACTTCAGTTGGTTAATTCCTGTCTATAATTCAATCAGCTATTGACAGTATCTGTATAACATTATTGTCCTCCTTGTGAAGATTTCTATGAACACTTTTTTTCTTCCACAACGTAATTTTGAATAAGGATATTTACTAAATTAACAGAAAAGCTTGAAGTGCAGCAAATCCTTTGTATTAGAAATGCATTCAGTCTCATGCAATGAAAAGTCATTTGTTTATTCTGTTATTACATAATTAGTTCTTTAGAGCTTTAATTTTTTTTTAACTGCAGAATTAAATAGCCCATGATGTATTAGGCACAAAACAGAAATAGCATTAAAAATCCAAGATAAATGCAAGTATTTCAAACAATATATTTCAGTTTGTGAATGGAAAAGCTGCATGGATTATGTAATTAACAAAGTCCATAGAAAAGTACCTTTTTATTTTAAATTTTGCAGATAATTTCATTCAGAGGACCAAACAGAGATACAACAACACACGTTCTTTGTCAACAAAGATGAATCTTGCTGATATGCAGACAGAAATAAAACTGAGACCACCATATCAAATTTCTGTGTCAGAACTTGGTTCAGCCAATGGCTTTTCTCATATACCTGTGGGGGAGTATAAGGGTACTGGTAAGATATCTGCAGGTAAGTTCCAGACTTGCATTGTTGTATCCTTAAATGAGACAGGTGCAGCAAAATTCTTTTTTTTTCTTAAAAAAAGGAAGCTTTTATTCATTTTTCCAAAACATAAAGCTGGTATGACCTTATATCCATTTTAGCTCAGATGTCTGTTTTGTCTCCTGCTCCAAATACTTACCTTCCCAAGGCACTCAGAGGAAGAAATGACTCTGTTCAATGAACTGCTTTATTGAAGGAAGCAAACCCTGCAAATGAAGATGAGCACTTAACAGAAGATGATTTTGATTTTTTGACCTTTTAATATTTCTGAAAATACTGATATTTTTGCCTAGTAAGACTCAGTGTTGACATAAGCTGAGGGCAGTGTTAGGAGTTAGAGTAGCTGGAGGGAGGAGCATCTCTTTAGGAATCCTCTACAGTGGTGAAACTCCAAAGAGCTGTGCTCATTAAAAGATGCATTCTCTAAAATTAGTGCCTTGTGTACAATGTTAAAAATTGCAATTTTGTATAAAACTGCCACATTCATTTAAGTAGTCATTAATTTTTTAAAACTTTAATTTATTTCATATAGGCAGTAAATGTGGAGTTATGGGGTTGAGCTGGGTTAAAGGTTTGTGCTATTAAGTGAATCCTCTGAATGGGTTTGAGGCCCACCTTCAGATGTTTCCCAGCAAGACAGAAACAAAATGCCAAATCCTTGCACTGATACATGGACTCCACATGTGATACTGACATCATCTGATTTCAGTCATCCAAATTTAGTGAAGCAAAATCGTAAATAGAATGGAAGGAAGTGTTGATTTTAATTAGTTAATATATTTCCCTTTTTTTTTCCCAAAAGTACTTTCTATAAATTATCCTTAGCAGGCACACACTGATGCTGTTCACTTTACAGTGTCAGGGTGCAATCATAAATCATAGAATTGCAATCATAAATCTTAACACCTCCTACAATGTTGTAATAAATGAGATTTTGTGCAGTTTATGTATTTGTATATATTAATAGGATCTCTTTTCCAGTATTTTATCCTTATTATGTACTTACTCATGAGGATTACTCTAGAAGATTGAAAACTGCTTTCTATGGAAGATGAAAACCAAACCAAATGAGTAGGGTGATCTGTTTGTACTCTGGGGCCCTGATTCTGAGAATTCCGGGTGCTATGAGACAGTGTAAAAATAGCTTGCAATCTCTGTGTTTGCAATTTGACAGTATTGGAGTTACATTCAGGAAAATTAGGAAGGGAAAAGTGTGAAGGTTTTAAATTGTTTAAAAGAGTGGAATCTTCTAAACAGTACTGTACATACCTTTGTCATCTTCTTCTGTGTGTGGGCTCTTTTTAAAGGTGTGTGATGCTGTGATACCACTCTTTTGCCACTTTTGATTCTTATATTATTGTTTACTCTTAATGTTTTCATGTAGTCCTGCTTTGTGGAAAGGCTTATGGTGGCAGAAGGGGCAGCTGGTTAAGTGAAAATTGTATAGATTCGAACTTCCTGCAGTTGGAAAAATAAAAGGCCATAAACATGAGAGAATTCAGCCTGTGTCAAAAGTGGCTGGTTTTTTAAAAGTTGCCCATGTAGTGGGGGATGTGGTTTTTGTCACTTTTTTTTTGAGTAAGTGTGTTGGAAGGTAATATAGACCTAAATTAAAAAAACATAGGGATCATTTCCCTTTTAACTAAAATACAAGATTCAGCAATAATTGGCAGGTGATCTTCTATTTTTTTTTTTACTTACCTCTCCACAGTTTCTTACAGAAGTAATTCTGTTGTCCTCTTTCCATTCCATGTCATTTTTCTTCTGTTTCTCTTTCAATTGCTTTTAACTTTCTCTTCCTCTGAATTCCATAGATCTTGGTTCAGTTATCCACTTCCTTCCTTGAGTTGCTGTAGAAACTCACCATCAAAGCGCTGTACATTTTGAGAGGCTGGCACTTTGCTATTTCTTCAGCTCTTCACATTTTAGATGCTATTGAATAACAGTGTCTTTTTTAGAAAGTCTGCTAGTGGTTTTGTAGTTCTTTACATTCATCACTTCTCTCCACCCTTGAAAAGAACTTTCTCTGGATGTTTGCTGCCCACGCAGTTGGCTGGACTTCCAGATTTCTCCTTTGCTCTAAGGACAGATTCTTACAAAAAGATGTTTTGCCTAGTGGAATTTCTGAATATGCTGTACTGTTAAAAAGTAGGACTTTCTGGAGTGAACTGTGTTAAATGAAGTTGGAGAGCATCCAGAGGTGGGAAGTTAGGTGGATGCAAATCTTGTTTAGTTGTGCAGAGTGGCAGGCATTAGCTTGGGCCGTGGGGGAAAGCAGTGGCTCTCACTTGCTCACACTGTGACTGGATGTGTAGCCAGGGTGTGGAGTCCAGGCCTGCTGTGCTGGCACTGTTTGCAGTAGCAGCCCTTTTCCCTCTGAGAGTTGTGCAGTGCAGTGAGGAGTAGGGGTAATTCTACATGTGGGAAGCATAAAGTGTGCAGATTATGGATAGAATCTTCCTGCAAAGGTACATGTAGGTGTTGGCAGGCATTAGAAATAGGGTCACAGCATGCTGATGTGTGATGTTTCAGGTTAGGATAAAATTACTATTTTCTGAGCTTTTTTTTCAGTGAAGAAACAGTTGTCAGATCAACGTTTTTTTTTTGCTTGATGGTATACTCTATACTTTTGCGGGTTTTTTTTCACATTTTAGTTTTAAATAAACTTTCTTACAAGTCATGTAGTTTCTCATGTCATATAAATTTCCTGAACTTCTATTTAAATGTCAACATTAAATTCAGAACTTGTGCCTTATTTGAACTGAGAATTTTTGATATGGCACTTAAGCATATTTCCAAGATTGGTGGCTGTACCAATTTGAAGTCAACTGTCCTTTACCCTGCCTTCTCTGACAATCCTTCTTCATTCTTTTGGTTTTGCCTTCATCTTTGTATATAAATGATTCTTGTGGCTTTGATGTAACACTAAAATTTGTTAAGCTCTGTAGAGTTTAATGACATTAGTAATGGTACATAATGTCCTTTATATTTTTTTGATTTATTTTTCATATTTTAGTAAGAGAGAAGTTACTATTTTATGATCTTCATAGACTCTGTTGATTTAGCTGACCAGACTCTTTACTTTCCCCCCATGGTTCTCAAAGAGGTGTTATAGAAGCTGTTACAGTGCACAATGATTTTAAGTTACCCAGTGCATGGGGAAAAGGAGATTTTCTGAAGAGCTGGAGAGCAGAGAGCAAATTTTATCCACCAGTTAATGGATAGAATTACTTCTGGCTAAAAACAGTCATATACACCCTCAGCTTTTTGCCAGTCTCTGGCTGAGAGGGTTTTAAAAAAGCCAAAACAACCAGTTTGGAGTCATTGAAAAAGAGTGGTGTTGTATGCATATGAACCTTAACTGAGTGATTGCTGGGAGTAATGTGCCCTACAGTTAGAAAAGCAATGAGCTCTCAAGGTTAAACATGGGTTATGCTTTTCTTTATGAAAAAACACAACTGCTTATACACTATTAAATTCAGCACAAATGAATTAACTGAACTCATCCTGTATTTTATTTTTGTGTTATTGTGCACTCATAATTAGACAGCCCTGCCTGCTTATCAATAGCTTTTGTTGGGGCTTTTTTAGGTTCTGTAACTTCATAAACTGTTTGAAAAACCTTTTTCCTGGATGTGTGCAATACAAACAACTGGGATTGACACCCCTCTCTCTATTAATGTTACAGTTCATTAACTCCATTGTTTACATCTTTACACTTGGTTGATTTGAACAGAATGATTTGAGTACAGCTCAGTAGTCCCATTGTTACCCCAGTGTTGCCCAGACTGTTAAGAGTTTTGCATTGTTTTTTCACATTTGCTTTCTGTTATTCATTATGGAAAGGGACAGTAATGGGGAACATACATAACTGTTACATACTTGTACATGTCTTGTGACCCTAGATAAGCCTGAAAGAGTGGGTATGCATGGAAAGAGTGTTTTAATTTTCTGTTTTACTTGTAAGAGGCTAAGCACAATCTGGAAGGTGCATATAAGATTGTAAAAGAGATCCCAGCTGAGTTTCAGAGCAGTTTCTTCATGTGTGTCTTTGGTAGCACTCGCTGTGTTTTTAAGGAAGGGGACTGTGATAGCTCTGCCTCAGTGATCTGTTCAGCAAACAAGCTAAATCAGTCTCAATATCTCACTAATGCATTAATGTTAAAGAAGAGTGGGGATTGTAAGAAAAGCTCACAATAAGTATGTGACTTATTAGCTGGTTCTAATAGTGAACAGATTTCACTAGCAATTGCAGCTTTTACTATTGATTTTCTGGCATGTTTGGGCAGCCATCAGTACCCTACCGAATAACTGGAAAACATTGAGATAGAGACTAAATATATCAATTATATATATCAATTATAAATCTAAATTGGAGGAAAGTTTACTTTTTGCTAAACCTTGTGCTGAAAGCTTTATAATGTTTTGTATTTGTAGAAAACAGAAATAACATTTTGTGGTTTGTTTCAGCAATCTCTTGAGCTAGAAGCCACTCACAAATAAGATTATTATTTTACTGAATTTCTGAAGGCATTGCTTTGACCTTTGATATCTTTTTTTGATCTGCTTTGCAGCTCCTCATCAGCGTCTGGAACCTGTGACTCTGCCAGGGATTGTCTCATTTGTGCTTAGTCTGTTATGTGGAGCTTTGAATTTAATCCGTGGCTTCCATGCCATAGAAAGCCTTCTCCAGGTATTGTACATGTGTATGAATTTAAAAGTTATGCATCATAGCAATCACAGTTTTTGTTTTAGAAGATGCTGTATGATGAGTTGTGCCAGTTTTATTTGAGAAGTACTGTTGGTGAGGTCCGGCCTCTGTTACAAAACCTGTATTGTTTGTGATCCCTGCATCCTCCTTGAGTGTGCTGCCTCATTCATCGAGGCTGTGATTTCAACAGCAGTGGAAGGTGGGTGGCCAACTCCTTCCCTGGTACCTTGGTAGCAGTGAGGATGTGAGCATAATGTTCTGTTTTCTAAATTTATGCCAGGGTGTGAGGCGTTTAATTTCTATAGATGCTATTTAAAAACACTTGAGTGAAATAATGAACAGCTTTGAAAATCTGGGCAGTTTTACTGAAAAGTCCACAGAGCGGGAATCTTTAAACAGGTTTTATAAAATAGTTTTTTACAGAGAACTTTTGTAGTTTTTTGTTTGTATTTAATAAACCTTATTTCTCTTTGTGTATTGTAAGGATCAGTGTCAGAAAATTGTTGATTTCTTCTCAACTCCCCTCCCCAAACTGTCTCCCCTGAACCCGTATTTTTCCTGTAAAATCTCTACTATGGCCCTCCCTGTAGCCTTTGAGTTGCTTTCTATTCCATTGCTTCTGCTGGTTGTATTCCCACAAGTGCTACAGTGTCACTAATAATGGTTTATGCTTTCAAGCAATTCAGGTGAATATGCTGACAGTACTTAGCAGGCATGCACAGAAAGTTACATGTGTTGCCACAAAAAACCCAAAGATGTCTTTACCATTTAATGGCTGTTATTGTGGTGATAGACATAGAAACTAAACACCCCATGAGTGTTTTCTGAGAGAAAATGGTAATCTTCTTGCTTAGTTGGTAGATAGTCTTTTCATTCTAACACATCTGGATTTCATAGAGACATTTAGGTTGGAAAAGACCTGAGTCCAACCATAACCCAGCACTGCCAAGTTCACTAAACCATGTTCCAAAATGCCACATCTACAAGGCTTCTAAATTCCTTCAGGGATGGTGACTCAACCACTTCCCTGGGCAGCTTGACAGCCCTTTCAGTGAAGAAATTTTTCCCCTGGTGCAGCATGAGGTGATTTCCTCTCATCTTACCCCTTACCTGGGAGAAGAGCCCAACCCCCATCTTGCTACAGCTTCCTTTCAGGTAGTTGCAGAGAGCAGTGAGTTCTCTCCTGAACTCCTTCTCCAGGCTAAACAGCCTCAGTTTCTCAGATGCTCCTTGTAAGTATTGATCTCTAGGCCCTTCAGCAGCCAACTGCAATATTTTTGATACCTAATGGATTTTTTTAGGTGAAGAAGAATACCTGTATTCGTATCTTACATAGTATTGATATATGTAAAGATTGAATAAACAGTACTGTTGAGTCTCAGCATTTTGTGAAGACTAGTGGATAGATGAACATTTGTGGAAATGTTTCATGCTAGGTCTTTCTTTTTGAGTTGTCTTTGGTTTGTTTTTTAAAGAAAGGCCAAGTTGAACCTACATCTCTACTTTATCCCTAATTAGGTTTTTCTGTGTTATGTGCATTTCTCTCAATTTATAAATAGGAATGATGATTTTAAAGTATGCTGTAGTACAAATAGTACTGAACAGATTTCTGTCAGTTAGTGTGATGTTGCTAAAACTTATTTTGTTACCTTTCTGCAGCTGAGTTTTAAAAAAGAACACCAATGTTCGATTAATCTAAGTGATGACAGGACATCCAGTTAATTTTATTCTCTGTGTTATTGCATCTGGAGGTAATAGATTTCAGTACGGATGGAAGATAATTTTCATTTCTGACAAATGAGGCACACTAAAAATCCATTAAAATTTCTCTTAATTTACTTTATTATGGAAAAATCCACAAGGTTTAGGGAGAAGTAATCCAAAATTTAATTAATGGAATGTATTGTGAGAAGTCATTCAAAAGCATCTCTCTGAATTACTGTTTGCTTTATCATCAGTGGTTTTATTTGGGTGTTAGTAAAATTCTGTTACAATCTGTTACTGTACTCCACCAAATACACAGTGGCACTGGGGCAAAGACACACTGGGTAGAAGTTACTGCATTGTGTATGTAATTTTTATGTGCAGACATGCAAAGTTTTTCCTTCACAGCACAGGACATGGAAATACTTCACTCTGAACATACTCTCAGCAGACACAAGTTCTTGTGAATGCACCACCATCTTCTCAAGTGATATTTCCTCTCAAGGACAAACATTTGCATGACTACCCATTGTTTTCCTTGGAAAGTTTTTGGTGGTTGCAGATGTTTGCTAGAAATGCAGTTAGAATAGTCATTGAGTGTGGAAATTTACTCTGCTCAGCAGAGTATTCTCTTATCAACTTATTCAAACACATTTGAATAAGTTAAAGGATTTGTTTTCTAAACACATAGTAGAAAAATCTGTCACTTCAAGTAAATTTTTCCATCTTTCCTTCAAGAGAACCTTATTTTCCAAGTCTGTCGGATAAATTCCTGTGCTGCTGTTTGCTCTCACTGTCTGAGCACAGAGCTGCCTTCGTTATTCTCTGTGTGGAGTTTTACCCCACCCTAGTGGCCAGTTTGTGTCTGTTCCTGTTAACCTTGTTTCCATTTTGTGAAACTTTAGGGGAAGGCACAATTCTACAAAGTTGCTATTAAAGGTGGCTACCAGTGTTTAGACTTTAATTTTCGAAGGCATCTGGAGAAGGTAGATACCCAGTGTTAGAGATGGACTTCTTTAAAGCTTTTGAAAAATCTTGGCAAGAGTTGTTTGTTGTGAATAAACAGTTTGGTCAGACTCCAGGTCATGATTTTTTTGCAGACACACAGGTAAGCACTCGTTAGTCCTAATTCTCAGTTTAGTGTGGTAAAGGAATTGCTTTAAATCCCTGTGTAAAACTACTTTAACATGCAATAATTCATAACTTTTGTACTGTAAGTGCCTGGTATTTCACTTGTTTCTGTGTAAAACATAGCTTTTTGTTTTATTCTTGCAGAATGAAGGTGAAGATTTCAGCTATGTTATTGCATTTTTTCTTGGAACAGCAGCCTGTTTGTACCAGGTGTGTTTTTCTTCTTGCATAATTCACTAGAGTTTAGAAACATTACTCAGTCATGCGTAAGTGTCATTATGTTTTCTTAAATGTCACAGACACTTGAATAGGGTGATAATAAAAAATATCTTCTGCTCTGTTTTTTTTCATTAATCATAAAGTATCGTGTAGTAGTAGATTGATACAAAGAGCTTCTGTTTGCCGGCATTTTTTCTCCAGCTGGATGATTAAGACATTTAATTAAGATAATTATCTCTAAAGTCACAAGCAGTGGAGGTTACATTATTTTCTTGAAATAATAGTTTCATAGTTCAAGCAGACTTAACCATCTGAATAAATTGCTTACTGCTTCTCCCTGATGGGCAGATTTAAAGTAAATACAGTAATACTTAAGCACTGCACCCTGGAATTTTCCTCATTTTGTACTTTAATGTGTATCTTCCTTTTCAAAGCTTGTGGCCAGTTTTCACTGATTTCCTGCCTGTTTTCCCTTTGTTTTTCTTGTCTTTCAGTATTCCATTTCTGCATCTGAATATTGACTTTGTTATAATTTATAGCAAGGTGCCTGCTGGCATCTGTCATTCAGTGACACTGCTGTTACATTAACCTATGTCTGTCTGTCATGCTCAGTTGCTGTTACTATAATTACTTTGACTTTTAATCTTAGACTTGTGGAGTATGCAGGTTTTACTTGTTTCTGTGTGCCACTGTTTAGTACTGTGTCAGACAATAATATAAGAAAATGCCTTTCTATCAGTCTTTTGTCCAGGTTATCTGTAATCTTCATACTCTACAATTTATCTCTAGCAAAGTGTCACAAAACATGACTTCTGTTCTTCAGCACTTGTTGACTTTCCATCAACTTCTGCCTTAAATAATTTAGATTGGTGTTAATTTTCCATGCCAGCAGTCTGTTCCATATCAGATAAGGCAGAGCTCCTCCATTCTTTTTTTGTGTAAAAAATGCACTTCTTCCCTCCTCTCCTGAACTGGAAACCTTATTCTTTATAAAGTATTCATGTCTGTCCATTGAGACATGAGGATGTGTATCTTTCCTCCACTGTTTGCCTTGAACTGAGCTGTCTGAATGAAAGAATCCATGCAACTTGGAATGTAGGCTTTTTATTAATACTCAAAATACATCTGTTGAAACTCTGTTTCCCACTGTCTGGTATCATCCCTGCAATATCTGATTGGTCAGTTTTCAGAATTGAGGGTTGTTGGTTCTCTGGTATGTTCTGATGTTCTTTGGCTACAGTTAAGAGCTCAGGACATTAATTCTCTGTGTTGCCCAACAGGAACATTTCACTGACATTTCACTGTCATTCACCCACCAGGCGTCCTTCATGCTGTATTGTCTTGTTCAGTTAATAACAATGCAGCAGTGTGTCTCTAGTTCCCAAGAAATGGTTAGAACTCGGGTATGCTGGCAAAAGAACAGGACTTCCATGGATGTTTTAGGCTCACTGACATGTCTAGCGTTAATTCATAGTTTCTAGTCTTTTTTAAAGAAAAGTAACAACAGTCTCAGTTGTGCCAGAAGTAGAAGCTGATCCTTCAGTCATTTCTTTACATTCATTAAAAAAAAACAAAATCAAAAATCAAAATCTTCTCTGAAGTAGCACAGAGGAGCCTTCTTCATAAAAGCATGCTCAGTATAACACTTAATGGTAACATTTCCCTTTAGTAGAAGAAAAACAACCCTCAGGAGTTTCCTAACAGTACTTGTTACAGTAAGCTGTTAAAACTGTAGTGTTTTGGCCTTCTGACTGTTTTTTGGCCTTTTCATCTGTTCTGTAAGGGGCACATCCAGTAATTCAGAGCTAGACCAATGAAAGATACACTTCAGAATTCATTTAAAACAGTTCTTTAGTAAAAGTCACAGTCATACGACATCATGTTACAGTAACATTTTTAAACTACTGTTTTCAAGCCTTTATTAATCATTTTGATGAAGCATATCTTGACTCTTATTTTAATCTTGGAAGCAGTCACACTTGTTCATACGTTGTCAGTGGAAGTGACAGCACTAGGAAATTATCTCAATTCTTATTGCAGAGATACCAGTACCAACTAATTGCTCTTTTAGATATGCTTCTTGAATTTGTCAGCACAAGTAGGTTGCATTTACTCTGCTCAGAATGGCCAGGCAGGTTCAGAACACTTCTGACTGGGTTTTGAAACATGCAGATTATTCATCTCTAGTCTTATTTTGCTTTGGAGGAAGGACATATAAATCTTACTGATTGTGCCAGTCCTCACCTCTCTGACAATATTTAGATATCCAGATGCTTCAAGTAGTTTTGCTGCTCTCAGCTACACTTGCAGTGGAAATGCATGCTTTGTAACAAAAGTGGTAAGAGTTCAAATAGAATGTAAAGTAACCTCAATAAATTGCATTGTTCAGTTGCCTTTTTTTTGAAGAACATGAAAAACGAAAAGAAAATTTAGTTTTTTTACTGATAAAACATGGCAAATGCCCAGGAAGAACAGAAATGGCACTTAGATAATCTGTTGATGGATGCTATTAAATATGTGTGACCATAGTTATAAATCCATTTGGAACAGATTTGGAATAGAAAGTAAGCATAAATACTATTGTTATCTACCTTAAAGCTCAGAGAAAAACTTCCTTCAGCAGAAATTACCTGATCAAGGGAAGGGACAGAGGATTTTTTTTTATTTTGTAGCAGTTAAGGGAGTAGTTCAAACATGAGAAGAAATAAAAATAATGTCTGGGTAAAAGCTGTGTCCTTTTAGAGATAAAAACTGAGGCAAAAGACTTGAACAGATTTCCTGTTACAGTAGGAAGAAGGCTGAGTAGGGAACTGTGGGCAGTCCTGACAGACTGTGTTACACCACATTGTGCAGAACATTGCCTAAAATGTGGTAGAATTCCAGGAGAGTAGTTGTGTCTCTCCAAATGCGATCAGTTCTGCAGCAGATGAAGCAGGGCAGTGGGTGTGGGCCTCTGCATCTGCCAGGTAACCCTCAGCATCACAGCATCACTCCTGGCAGGATACTGGGAGGTGTCTGGGGGAGTACTGAGCTCTGGGTCCCTGTCCTTCCTATTGCTTTCCTGAAGAAGACTGCTGCTGTTCCTTCTCCACTGCTTGAGTAGAGCAGAGTTTATTTTGACCAGAGATTGCCAGGAACATCCACTGTCTTTTGTCATAGGCCACTCATTGCAGGCTGTAATTAATTATTGTGAAAGAATTGTTCTCAGAAAGGGTTTAATGCAAGCAAAATGTAGCCTTGTAATGGTATCAGGTACTCTTCATCCTTCTATGACTGCTGAATTGATACTGTTCTTCCATGTCTGATTCAGACTTTTCCTTGGTTTGGGCTGTAAGTTTTCAGTGACCAGATAGTTTTTCTTCAATAGAAGTTATTTTCCATGAAGTAACCTGATTTGTTTTTTATTTCCTGACAGTGTTACCTGTTTGTGTACTACACAGGCTGGAGGAATGCCAAATCCTTCCTGACCTTTGGGTTGATCTGCCTGTGTAACATGTACCTGTATGAACTGCGCAACCTGTGGCAGCTCTTCTTCCATGTGACTGTGGGAGCTTTTTCCACCTTACAGATCCGACTGCGACAACCCCAGGGAAAGTCTCCTGATTACAATGTCTGACAAGTCCTGGAACATTGAGACCAAGTCTTGTTCCAGTAGTTACTCTCAGGAATGTAAAGCTGTTCTCCAAAAGAAGAAGCTGTCTGAATGGGGCTTTTTTTTTTTTCTTTTGTTTTCTTTTTAATATATCAATGTAAGATGCCTATGGACATTTTACACTTGGTGGTTGAACCTTTTTTTAATTATTTTTTTATTTTCTTGAAAAGGACACAAAAGAATATGGGACTAGAGGAGGAAAGTGAAACAGATCCATGCAGTGAAATGTATATGTAGAATATGACTGATGGTATAAAAAAGCTTCATTCATACATTCCTGGAGATAATCTGATGTGGAACTATCTGATGGTATTGCATGATCACATTATCTGATGGTAATGTGGAAATACATTTTTACATTAATGGAGGAATGTGTAGAGTATGTTCTGCATATCGTGCAAGCTTTTCACTTCCAAGGTCAGTTTTGCCTTTGTGAGGCAGTAGGGAATAGGCTAAATAATAATAATGCTATTGCATATTAGCAAACTAGATGTGGAATATGTAAGATACTAAATTTCGGAATGTTTTATTTCGCATTGACATATATGTGAATGTTTTCTTAATTAAAATGTAACCTGGAAACTCAGTTTCTGGGGACATGGCGCTCTTTCTTGTGCTGTAAGTTCTTTCATGTATTTTCATTTATGTTTTTCTTTTAATTATTCTTTGACATTGATTTCTGTAGATAGGGTTCATTTTTTGTAATTATCCAAAAAGTTCTGCCACTAAATCCAGGATTCTTGCACGCTTCATGTGTTTGGACTCTGGAAGGGTTGAAAGAGAACGGATTGGTGAGTAAATGGAGTGACTTGTACTTGTTGGATTATTGTTCTTTTTATATGTTCTTCCTTTCAGAAATGGATGAATAATTAGCTCAAACCTGAGACAGACAACTGGTGACAGGAAAATAATAAATCAGTCTGATTAGCTTAAACAAGAAATACAGGGATTGTGTTGATTCTTTGGGCTTTATGGATTGGGTGTTTTTGAGCTGGGATAAAATCTCTGTGATCTCGTTGAGAGAACAATTGTATGCTCCCAAAGCTGGTGAATCAAACACAAGCCCCAACCAACCATACAAGACCACCATCACTTACATTGGGATTTTATACAACAGTTATTTATGATGTTCTATAATGTATAAATAGATGTAGGTTTTTATCTACAAGTTGTAATCAAGCCTTAATGGAAGAGAGGTTGCAATGCTTTTGTGTTGCTGGATTTGGAAATTGGCAGAGATCTGCTGTGCTATGAAATGCTGGCCCAGGCAAATTTTCTTGGGTATTTCATACCAAAATGTTATGTTTTAAAATAAGTTATTTAGTATCAGATATTATGACCAAGAAAAAAGGAGATGGATATCTTTCTTTTTAAGTGATGGAGTATTAGTTAATTGTGCATAAATACTACAACCAAGAATTAGAGGATGAAACTGCAATGGGAAGTGGTGTGTCTCAGACTGCTGTCTGAGGTGAAGCCTTTGGAGACCCCTTGATGTGCAGGCTCCAGGGTTGGTGCTTTGCAGTCAATTTTCTTCCCTCCCCACTTAGGGACAGAGAGGAAGGTGTTTATGAACATGAGCAGCAAACAGCCTTAGCTTAGCACCAAGAATTGCTTGTATTAGCATCCAGTGCACCATTCTGAAATGGTGAAGAGCAGCCCTTTGTCATTTAAAATCAGTGATTAAAAAATAGAGCTATTATAAGTGTAAAACTAGGTTTTATTTTGCTTATAGTGTCTAGAAGAACTCTTACACCTGTCTTTCCACCTCCACTGATAGGCAGGGAAGCTATTACAAATGCCTTAAGTACTACTGCTTAGTTTTTAACTCAGGTTGTTGTGCACATACAGATTTTTTTGTTGCATCATTTCTTTGGTTTATATGTTGGCAGAGAATTTTGTTTTCTCTGAGGCACTGTCCTTTCCTTCTATTCCCAAAGATCCATTTTTAAGGAATGAAAACTTCCTTTGTCATAGCATCTGGAGCCATTATTCCATTCCAGTTATGCTGGCATTAAACTAATTGCTGATTAGCAGGTATAATGAACAAATGCAACTGCCAGTATAACAGAAAACAGTTGGGGTTTTGTTTGCTTGTTTTTATAGCACTGATAAAATCCCATTTCACAGTGAAAAGTTAATGAGCATGACTGTTCTTCATTATGTGGTATTACTAGGTGCTAAAAACATGGCTTCTTAGCATGTTTGAGTTTGACTGTAATATTAGAACTTGCTGACATTTTGGTATGAGATCAGAACCAAGATACAGCAGGCCAGGCTGGAGGTGAAAATTTATTGAAAATTCCCAGGATTTCCTTTTTGCTTACACAAAGTCAGCATTCAGGCAGGGCTTTCCTGCTGATTTTACTGGGTACTTGAGTTACCAGACTTAGGAAGATGAATTTAGGAAAGCTGATTACTCTTGAACAGCAGGCTTTACTTCAGTATGAAGTGCAGATGGCCATTCGTGGTTGCTCAATTGTTCTGTGGGATTTAGTAAAAGCAGAGCCCATTTCATGCTGTATTGATAAAGGAAGATCTGAAGGTTGGAATGGGTTCATCCAACACCCACAACAGAATGTTTATCTTTCATAAAGTGTCACTGTATTTGCTTTTAGGAAGGAATGACCAAAGGCTTGCCTGACTTACAAAAGGTAGGTATATAATGCCATTTCCAGTAGATGGCAATAGTTATTTGCATGTAAAATTCTCTGTTAAAAGATCTCTGGGGCGAGCTGCTTACAGGGAAGCCCACTGCAGCTGCTGTCCCCTGGAGCTTTCTATTGGAATGGCAGGGCCGTGCTGCCCCAGGCGCCCCTCGGAGTGTCAGTGCTGCTCTCCTGCTGCGCTAACTCCCGGCTGGAACCTGCCCTCTTCCCGGGGAGCCACGGGACAGGGCTGGCCCCAGCAGTGCGGCCACCTCACCTGCCCTGCAGGCCAGTGCCAGGGCACAGCAGGGCGTGCAGGGACTGAGAGGTGCTCAGGGACAGAAAATATGTCTCTGCTTTTTACAGGAAACTACCTGGCTCCCAAAGGGCAGGGAAATGTTGCTGCTCCTGCCCCCCATCCTGCTTGAAATTCAGTTTTCTCAGACTTCCCCCCCACCTCCCCGGAGCCTACTTGCTCCTTCAGTTTCAAGGACAGTGGGTCAAGAGCATGGAAATTTGCGTTTGTTCAGCTTAAAACAGCTGAGCTGCCCTTTTCCCAGCAGCATCCCAAGCTTGCTCTCTCTGACAACTGAACTTCAGTCTGGAAGTGATGGTACTCTGAGGAGCACTTGGGAAACTTAACAGAATGAAAATATTTGCCTCTGGGCATATTTTTTGGCCAGGTGCTGGTGTCTGTGGATTGTTGTATAACACATAAACATCCAGGCTGGAGATATTTGTAGTGCAAGACACACATATAAGAAATTCAGTGTGTCTCAAATGTATCATTTTATTATATGCAGGCAGATACTTGATGAAGCAAGATCTGTGTTGGGGGGAAGTGGCTAAACACCATAAAATTTATCAAAATGCTTTCTGGGTGGGAAAAAGATACATTTGGGGAAAACTATTCAGCCAGTCTATGTAGAGTAATTTGAAATGAAAGGGCACAGCATTGGAGACTTCTCTCCCCCCAGGAATACCCTTCTCCAGATAGTTAAAAAAAGTTGCTTACATCAGGCAATGTCCTAAACTGATTTTGTATGATTATTTAGGAGAGCATAGAAAGTACTAAATAGTTCTCTGCCAATTTTCATAAAGACTGATACCTTAAATACTTCATGGCTTTTTGTTCCTGCAGCTGTGTTCTCAGTACACTCATAAAATCCCACCTAACCTGTAACAGATGGTAAGGCATTTGGTTTTTAGCTGCCTGTGTAATGTCTTCTCTACTAAAAGAAGTCAACTGGAAGCTGCAGGGTTTTGTTTCTCAGTTCTACCTGAGGCTCCTGTTAATTGGTACAGTCATGTGCAATGTTTACTTTTACCTGTAAAGATTGAAAACGTTGAATTGGCAGCAGTGCTGCCTCCTTCCAGTGTCCTTGAGAGGACAAGCACTAAGGTACCTGGGGAATTCTTCAGCAAAGGTGATGTGCTTTTGAAAATACAATTTTTTTTTTTTTGTTAGTAGTACACACACACACAAATTTAAGATGTTCAGTTATGCCAGTATATTTTCTCAGCTGCCTTGAGACTGATTCCAAGGGCAGTTGGGAGTACAAAAAGGATCAGGGCATCCATCAGTGCCAGACAAGATCTGTTGATGTTTCTGTTTGCAGATCCAGCATCTCCTACACAACTCTCATCCCACCAGGCAGATGCAACTAAAATAAAACAGAGACACTTTACCAGTGAAACAGTGTTTAATATAGTTAAATTACTTAAATAGATTTCAATTTCCATGGGAAATCATAACTGTATCCATTTTTGCAAGATCCAGAGTAAAGAGTGTGTGAATACCCCTTGAAATGATCATGACACACTGTCAACAATCACAGCTAGAGATACTGGGGACTTGAAATTTCATTGACAACACAACTTCATAAGATGAATCAAAAGTTAAGAAGACTGCAGACTTTTGGAAAGCAGAAAGCAAACCTAAAACCAAGTGTATGGCATGAAGGTAATGAAACTCAGTGAGGGACAAAGGGGATGGGAGGTGGAGGAGGGGAAAAAGGCATAACAGCATGATGTAACTTAAGTATTTTGCAAACCAGGAAGGATGTAAAGGAGCAAAAGTATAGTACAAGGGCAGACTTGGCAGTTTTACAGAAGTCAATATACTATACTTTTCAGAGATGTTTCCTAGTGGAAGGGAGAAGGAAAGGGGCGTTGCCATTTAAGCTCATGTTTAAATGGCTTAATGCTCAGGTCATGCTTAGCAGTAGAGCAAATTAATTAAGACAGGTCCATGGATTTTCACTTATTCTCATTGTTGAGTAGGAAAAAGAAATCGCCACCACCATAGTGCAATCATTATGCTGTGAGTACTACAATAATTCTGCCCTGAGAAGAGTGGAAAACGAGTTTATTAAATGTCAAAAGATTGGAGTAATTTTTAGTGCTAGCCAAATTCAATATCAAAACTTTCCCCTCGTAGAATATAAAAAATATAGCTTTTTTAAAATTATTTTCTTTTTTTAATAAAATATCAAGGGATTTTTCTTTCATAGTTAGAAAAGGTACATAAATGATAACAGTGAACTATTCAGAAACCCCCCACTAGTGATAAAGATGCCCAACACAGTATCAATGGCACTATTTTAAGGCCAACCACCTCATCATATACACACTTGTCATCATAACAATTTTTGAAGATCACCTAATTCCTGAAAATTGAAAATCTGTGAATCAGTTTAAATAAGTGCTTACTACAGGAAAGTCAACTCGATGCTGCAGCACATAGTTCCTTGTAATGTCACACGGCAGTTACAATGTCAGACAACTCTCAGATCAGCAGGATTCTATTAAGACCATCTATGAAAAATTATGTTTTTAAAATAAAAGTTCAAATGAGCTTTTTTTCCTTTTCTCATAAGAGCCCCTGGTAATAATTAGAAGATTTGGTTAGAGCTCTTTTTGACATGTTTGATACATCTCAGCAGCTAAAACTCAAAGGTCCTGTTTCCATTGGGAAGCCGCCACCCTCCGCTGGAATGCTGCACGGAACAATTCTGTGACTACCGCGGGTTTTTCCTCTTCTTTGGGGTTGTAGATTTTTCTGGATTTTCATTTTAAAATGCGTCTGATTCTGCCTGGAAACTCACCTGTTTGTTGTTGGTTGATTGTATAGTGATAATCTGAAAACTGCCAAGTCTGTGTTCAGAGTATTACACAAAAAAATTACACAAAAGTCTACAGGTTATATACACCTCCCCCCACACCTCGGTGTGGACAGCCTGCCTTCTAATTTATATATAATTTACAAAATATAGAATTTGGTATATCTGTTAGATCTCCATGTTTTCAATATTACAAAATAAAAAATACAAAAAAACCCACAACAAATTTCAGGGGAGTTCCCCCCACAAAGTGTCTCTTGTTTACATCTAGTCTTTCCCCTGTAAACTGATAGATACCAAAGAAGAGCACAGATGACTTTTTAATAAATATGGTTGTGGAGCCATCTTCCTTTATCCTGATCTTCCCCTTCATCAGGTGTGCCAGCCCCACTCAGCAGAGCAGTCATTTAGCCATGGAGAAAAAGGGAAAAGAGTGGGCCAGGGCTATAATGTCTTTTCACACTAAAACATTACCAATGTCCTTCTAAAAGGCCTTTTTGTGTGCTGCAACAGTGGGTGTCAGTTTTGAAAGCCCATTCAAAACAGCTAATAAAAGCACAGTGGTACACTTCAAATAGCTGGCAGTATGGGATGGAAATATTATGGGAGTGCAAATCCATTCCAAAATAATGCTTTGTAGTGAATCATACATTCCTTCAACCAAGTAAATGTTGTGTTGCATCAATAAATACTTAAATAGCTTCTTATGCCATCCTGTGGTAGCAGCCTTTTTAAAAATGCCGAATTCATGTCTTTTCTGTGAACTCTGTAGTGCACATCTTTGGTCAACTTAGCACACAGCCACGAACAACTCCAAGGTGGTTTCTTTCTTTTGCCTTTCTTGATGGGTGGCCAAAGAATTTGCTGATACCAGCTCTAGAGTCATGGGGTGAAATTTCAACTGTGCCGCATGTTCAGCTTCACTGCCAAAAAATGATTCTTCTCCGATTCACAATCCTGGGTAATGCAAAATCCATCTTTGTGTGGTGCTGCAGTCGGTGCTAACTAATTGGAGGCCCTTCATTTAGAAAGTAGGTGGTCATTTCTCCTTTGCCTTTGACCTTTATGACCCCTCGATACTCCAGCTGGTAGTTGTTGGCTGCTAGAACCTGGTACATGTCCGTGGTTACCTGCAGAATAAACAAGAGTAAAGAGATGCTTGCCTTGTCTTCCACAGAGTCTTTCCTTCTGCTTTTGGAGTAATCCACAGACAAAATAAATAGGATCAACGGTTTTGTTCCTAAGTCAATCAATGTTTGCACATCAGTCACTAACTGAAAGGTTGGCACAAGCTGCTGAACAAACACAACCACTAGAATCTGAGAAAGTACAGGTGTCTTACACAGTTCACATCTGGGGAAACTGCATTTTTCAAGGAGGTCACTGGATAAAGTGTAACAAATTAGTGACATTTTTTTAAACACACCAGTCAGTTCAGTCTACTCAGATGCATTCACTGTATCACTGGAGTGGCAGTAGGAAAACAGGTAAAACTTAATAAAATGTCCTCAAAAATTACCTAGAAGTTACACAGTGAATGTACAGCTTAGGAGTTGGGGGTTGTTTTATGAAGGAGAAAGTAGTGGGCAATGGGAGAGAACTGACTGAATGAAATACTCTAGCCAGCATCCAAATTGTCTCTTCAGATGCCAGTCAAAAATAATCAGTTGTGCTGCAGAACAATAGAAACTTCAAGAGCAGATTTCCTAAGGTATTTATTTATTACAATGTATTTTCTCCCCCTTTTTCAGGTGGCTTTACAGACTATCTCGTAGGGAAGCTTAAAGAGTGATGTGTAAGTATTGATCCAGTTAACAGACAGGCAAGGAAACAGCGTGGCTTTACATCAGCTGCTCTGTTTTTCTAACTCTTCAGTATTGTCCCAAGGAATGACATTCTGTTACTGTGGACATTGGCTCAGCAAAAGCAGGACAGTGGAATTGAATCACTCACTGGAAAGGTCACATCTGAAGGCCAAGGAGATGTGTGACTTAAACAATCCTCTTTCTCTGTTGTGTATCCCCCTCCTGCTGATGCCTGGACCCTTGCTGGCCTCACGCCATACATGGCACAGTGAGCAGTAAAGTGAATTACAGAAATACGTAGCTGAATCAGAACCTTGGAAAATGAAACCACCACCACCACACACAGCTGAGCAGCACATGTGAGCAGGGATCGGTCAGGACTGTGCTCAGTGCCAGAGAGGCACACGGGGAAGGAAGCTCAGCTCAGCACTTCTACCCAGAATGATTAGAAGACAAAACTTGCTGGTACCATCAGCATTCCGTAAGTGGCTTTTCTTTCAGTTCTGTGTAGATAAATGTATGGAATAAAGGAATCAAATGAAACCAAAATTTCAATTCTAATTAAGTTTCAAAATGTGTGACACAGGGCTGGCAGTGTAAGTTTTCAAGGGATTGCCTTACCTGAATCCTGTCAGGCACTCCTGTGCTGTCCATTCTGCTGGCTACATTCACTGTGTTGCCCCAGATGTCGTACTGGGGTTTGCGGGCTCCTATCACCCCAGCTACGACAGGACCAATGTTGAGGCCTGGAAGGAGAGGAGAAGTATGCTCAGATCCATTTGATTGAGGCAGGTTATTTTCCAGACAGTAAAAACACATCCTGAGGTTCACTGTTTCAAGCTGTGCTTTACCCTGACATGTAAAGCTATGGCCAAACCGTGGGGAGAGAAATGTTAAAATTTGGCTTCAGTGATCCATTATGCCCAACTGAGTGGCAGCTTGGGCTGGATCTGCTCAATCCAGAGCTATTTTCCAGAGCCAGATAATGAGATAAAGTTTGTTTGCCACCTGGCTAACAAGCCAACTGCTCACTTGAAGTCAGCACATACCTGCTGCAATGCTGAGGGCCTGCAAGGCAGCAGCCCAGAGCCTTCCAGAAGGAACACTACACTTGACATCCTCAAATTTCTTCTCCCTTTTCTGTCACTTTTTGTTCCTTGACTTGAAAGACAATTTAATGTCAAAGAATGCCAGAGCTGGAAGCACAGGGGCAAAAAACAAGCCCAAGGTGAACCACCATGTTAGACCATGCTGTGGTAGGAGCTACACTGCTTCTAATTCCCCAGGGAGCTTCACTGATGCTGCTATACCTTAAAAAAACCACTGTGATGTTTCATAGAGGCTGAAGTGGTCACCAGGCACTTCAGACAATCAACATCACTGTATAGCAATTGTAACATCTGTGTTTTTTACTGTCCATAAAATCCCCACCTCAGAATGACCACTACCTATGTGGAATTCTGTGAGCACAAGGACATTACCTATCTTCATCTGGAAGTTGTTGAATGAATGCTCATTAATGTATTTCATTTGGTCCATTAACCTCATGGCAAAGTCTGCCAGGGCTTTGATGTGTGTCTTCCCTTCCTTGTCGTAAGTGGAGTCGTTGAGGCCTGAGGCAGCCATGTAGGTGCTGCCAATGGTCTTGATCTTCTCCAGCTGCCGGAACTGGTCTTCACTTATTATCTGTGTCACAAGAACAAAAGAAGCAAATAAACCCTGAAAAACACATGTAGTGGCTGGTAATGTCCATGCCACATGTCCCGCCTTGCTGCAAGCATTACAAAGTAGTGCACAGAGCCACCAGAGAGGGAGAAAGAGGATTAGATATTCAAAGGAGTGACAAGGGAATAGAAAGGATTTCCGTCAGGAAAAAAATAAAACTGAAGACTCCTAAAGTAAGGAGAAATGAACCATGATTTTGATAAACCATCCTCCTTCAGGAGCTCAGCAAAACCCAACTAAACTCCTCGATTCAGTTCACTTCGTTCACCCAGATTTTCTGTGACTTACTTCATCAAAATCAGCAATGATCTCATTGAGCAGCCTCAGACACTCCACCCCTTCATTGTTGGCTTCCAGCTCCACATAAAACTCCGAGAAGTTGCTTATGGAGGCGAACATGACAGCCACACACTCGCAGGACTGGTAGTACAGTTCATCATTGCGCCGCTCCTGAGCCAGGAAATGGGCTGCCACATCCTTCGGCAGAATGTTGTGGAGGAGGCGTCTGTTGTAGGCCTGCAGCTCCTCCATCTCCTCCTTCTCTTCCGTGGCCTAGTTTAGGGGGGAGACAGTGATGCACTTACTTTTTTGGTAGCTGCTCTGGGGAGGGGAAAAAAGCTGAAAATTTACTTGCAGTAGGGGCAGAAATAGAACAGGGCAAACTGCAAAGGAGAGCAGAACCAGAGAGATGCAGAAACTTCTGTTTTGCAGTGGAAAATATTCCATCTCTTCATGCACACCATGTATGGAAAAGCAGGCAGAGAATAATGCCAGAATCCAGCATTGTATTTCTGAGCCCTGAACTGGGTAACCACTCAGCTCACCCCTTCCATTGTTTTGCCATTTATAAATGAGGATTACAATGTTTATCTGCTTCCCAAGGAGCTTTAATTAATTGTTGTTTCCTCAGTGCCTTGTACTCAAACCACAAAGACCTGTAATTAGAATGATGTCCTGCCACCCAGAAGGTAGGAAATCAAACTAAAACCTGCAGTCCTGCGGCCCCCCAGCCATGAGTGCTGGCCAGAGCCCAGGCCTGTCCTGCTTCCTGGGAATCACATACAGGGCCCCAACATCATGGGACAAGTACTGGAAACACTAACAGTGAACCCAGGGACAGGAGCACAGTGTAGCATTATCCTCACTGTGCTGGTTACCCAGTGCTGCTGCCTGGGGGCTAATGAGGGCTGGACATTGAGCCAGTTCCCACTGCTTAACAGGAAACTGAATGAAAATGCAAATGGGAATCTTTCACACCCTTGAGCACAGCAAAATCACTGAACTCTGGGAAACAATTCAGCAGTGAATATGAGCTTCCTATATTTATAAATTGTGTTACATTACATGTTCCTGCAGCAATAACAGCTCAGTTGCCCAAATCAATTAATCTCAACCTTCAGATCTATAACCCTTTACCATGGGGACCATCCAAGATATATTTACAAGGAAAAAAGGGGCTGAAGAAAATAACTGGCATGAGATGCACAGAGTATGCAAAGTACCAAAGAAGAGCAGAGCATTATTAGCATGCCCAGTTATAAGCCCAGTTATAAGCCAGATTCAGATTAAATTCAAAGGCACTTTATCCCACTCCTCAATTTGACAGTAAAGAGCTCAGTCATTTTATATTAACACCAAAGACCACACATGATCCTCCCACAGCCAACACCCACTAACCTGAAGTTTCCAGAGGAAATCAAGCCTTGCAGTGGATTCCACTTGCTGGGCATGCAAGTACAGTGCCAGGACAAAGACAGTAATGATGACAGGGGTCACAATCTTCAGTGCGACTCGTGTCGTCACTGAGGGGCTGCAGCCAAGGAAAAGCAGAACTTCTCCATTACTGGAAGAACACGGCCCTGCTGCCCCCCACACTTCCCACTTTAAGGCTAACCAGCCTCTCAGGAAAAGGCTTTTTTTTTTTTTTCTTTTCTTTTCTTTCCCCTCAAAGCCTGTGTTGGTAAAGTGACAAACAGTATCTGCAAAAAGCTGGAGACTCTGGCTCAGGGATGCCAATTTCTAAAGGAGCACTTGGAAATTGGAAATATAATCCAACTTCTTAGAAAGGGTTCTCACTGATATAAAGGCCACTCCCCAGAGAATGGCCACACATGCTAAAGGTGACAACACTGATATGCTGACAGCCCCTCACAGTGTGTTCATCCTGTCTTCTCCTCTGCACTAGCTTCTCCAGGTTCCTGAGTCTGGAACCGCTCTAAATCACGGCTTCTCTAATTAGTCACTTCTTAATGGGCTTTGTCATGTAAGTGCTCTGTAAGCTGAAAAGAGCACTAAGGCACATTCACACCTCCTCTGACAAGCAGGCAAATAAAAACTGTTAAATATGAATTATGGAGTTACACAGTATGAAAATATTTTGATAAAGCCTTTAAATTGTATTATAAATAAGCCCTGAGCTGACGTAAGCCCCATGAGAAAGAGCATGCTCTGACAGTAGCTATACATACAAAAGGGCAACACTCAGTCCACCTGCACTGTGTTGTATCAACCCACAGCACTGCACAAACCCAGACACTGCTGCTGAGTCAATGCACTGATATTGCACCTTGTGAACAGAAAATACCTACCAACAAAAACCTATAAAATATTTCATGCCAAAGTGACTCACCATGAAGATGTATCATTTGCAGAAACACTGAAAAAAAAGCACAAACACAAGGTCAGTGGAGTGTTTGGCTCCCTGCAGCTCTTGCCCTTCTGCACATCACTACACATCACCTCTGCAATGTGAAACCTCTAACACTGTGTGGGGCTACAGCTCTTTTGAAGCAGAAAACTACTAAAAGATGGGAGGGGGAGGAGAAAAACAGGCTTCTGAGCTACACTCAAAACTCCAGAGTGATTGTGTGACATGGTTAATGTGGGTAAAATATCTAAGAAACATTAAGAGTGAGAGAATAATTTGGGATTTTAATGTCAGTGTGGGATGCTTGGCAAATGCCTGCACATCCATCACTACTTCATTAGGTCAGACTACAGAATTTGACCTAAGGAAGAAAGCTTTGGGCTTTTTTATCTTGTGAGGTATAGCTCTTTTCTTCCCCTTTTTTTGTGGCATGGAGATGGTTTAATTCCTTTAATTCTAATCCTGCTCTCTTCTTTTGCACATTCCTCACTGCCAGCTTGTGCCCAGCTGTGGGTACCACACACAAGGGTACTAAAGGAAGCCCTTTAACACATTCCTGTTACTACTGACAATTCTGCAAAGTACCCACGTGTACCAGAGCTGCTGGGGGAGATGGAGGGTGTGCTTTTGACATTGAAAGCACAGAACTGAGCTTTCTGGTAGGTAGCAGCTGTCTGAACTCCTGATTGATTGATTGCTTAATGCTGCTGCCTTTGTTCTCGAGTGTGGGTGGAGTATTAGGTGGCTGAGAACCATGCACAAGCATCTTTTAAAACACTATCTAAATGGAAGGAAAGAGATGAGTGTTTAAATTACTGTAGTGTCATTGATGCAATTAGAACTTTGCAGGCTAGAAATGTGATACCAGCCTGAGAATGTGACAGCCCTCTAGAGAGCTTCAGGCCAGTTTCATGGGGTTAGAGAGAACTTTGCTACACAATCAGACATCTAAATGATCAAAACAGGCAAGGGAACCTAACTGGGCATAGCATCAAAAAATAAAATCATGGTGACTCTCTGATCTTGTTTGTTCCAAGATATTTTGTGCAGTTCTGAGCATGGAATTTCTTCTGATCTGGATTTTACAACCCACTGTTGTCTTTCACGTAATCTATTGCATGGCTCTTGGCCAGCTCCAGCACTGAACATCTATGCTTGGACACAGGCACGGTTTGGAAAGCCTGGGGATTCCCACATTAAAGGCTGGATCTAGCTGGAGACACTTCCCACATGCAGCATGATTCCCCTGCTTCCCTAAATCACCACCTGGCCAAGGATCACTGACTGCCCCCCTTTCACTCTCTCTTATGATGGGAGCATGGCAGACATGACCCTCAGTCCTGAGGCTGCAGCTCACTGTGGGTGTTACAGATGCTCTTAAACCTTCATCAGAGACTATGAAGTGCAGCAAACCCAGTATTTACAATAACTCTCTGGATAAGTGAAGATGCCCAGTGCAAGCAATAAGGGTGTTACATTGCTAGGTTGTTCTCCCATGGAACAGACATTTCCAGTAGCAGATGGTTCTTTAATTACTGGAAGGGAACACAGAGAGAAGCTTGCTAACTACACTCCTGCTCAAGTGAAGTGCACATTTTTAGCAGGAATGGCAGTTCATTTCAGAGACAGCTCCCATAGGACCAGAGCATCTCACTCTTCCCAGCCACAGCAAGGACAGACAGCTGGAACAGAGATGATGGGTTTGATGAACAAATCACAGGGCAAAGCTCTTTGGGCTTCCCTGTGCAGGAGCTCAGTTTAGAAGATCACATTGGCCCATCCCAGATTTAAACCAATGCATTAGTTATACCTTCTGCACATGAAAAAGGTAACACATGTGCATGATGCCCTGTGCATCCTGTTACACTCCATGCCACACGCTGGTGTGGCTGCAGTCAAGTCTAGCAACTCCCAATGTGCTGCAATCAGCCTTTCAGCTGCCTGCATGCTGGGCTGGTTTGTACACAGAAGTGTGAAGAGACATCTGCATCACTTCTAATTAGTTAGAGTACCACAGTGGCTGCAGAGCAGACACTAATTATGTAGCTACAATGGGCACCCAATTAAAGCAGTATGAGGTCATGGTGGCTTTTCTGTTTTTTTAGTATCAGCTGGACAATAATGTCCATCTCTGAACTCTGTGCTACATGCTGAGCTCCTATTTTCTACAACACACAAATGGCCTTCCAGACACTGGGGCAATAAATAGACATCCATGGAGCTCTTTGGACAAAAAAAAAAAAGTCCTGGATTCCACTGGAATCCACTGGAATAGAGTTGAATTTCTTTCTAGCTGGTGCAGTGCTGTGTTTTGGATTAAGTATGAGAATGATGTTGATAACATGCTGATGTATTAGCTGTTGCTAAGTAGTGTTTATACTAAGTCAAGGACTTCTCAGCTCCTCAAGAACCCCAGCGAGCAGGCTGGAGGGACACAAGATGTTGGCAGGGGACACATCCAGGACAGCTGACCCCAACTGGCTAAAGGAATATTCCATACCATATGGCATCATATTCAGTATGGGAACTGGGGGGAAATCTGGCCAGGGGCTGCTGCACAGGAACTGGCTGAGCATTGGTTGGCAAGTGGTGAGCAATTGTACTGTGCATCGTTTGTTTTGTCAATTCTAATTAAATTATTATTTATTATTACTATTATTACTTTCTCTCTTTCCTATCCCATTAAACTGTCCTTATCTCAACCCATGAGTTTTCTCACTTTTCCCCTTCCAATTCTCTCCCCCATTCCAGCACGGGGCAGTGAGTGCCTGTGTGGGGCTGAGCTGTAGCTGGGGCTGAACCACCACACAAATCCCATTTAGGGAGAGATAATACAGCACCACTGAAAGCTATTTCTGGGAAAACATGCTAACCTTCTCCACTTTATTACTGACATTCTGATTGTGAAGTGATGTAAATTATACTTCCAAGTGCTGTAATTTTGCTTAGTGCTTGAATTACAAGAATGAAATTATATTTGAGATATAAAATGCTTTTATTTCACTAATTGTGTCATAAAACGCTAAATAGCTTCTGCTGATGGAACACCTAATATCTGGAAAAAAGGAAGAAAACCTCATTCTCCCTATGTCTCCCCACTGAAAGCTCCATGGGGTTTCCTACCTAATTTCACTCACTTGAGTTAACAAAATAATTTAAGTGATTACTGCCAATGGCAGAAAGAGCTACACTTCCATTAACTGGCAATGGCAGCAAAAGCTGTACATCCATTAATTATTACTGGGCACTCGGGAACGCTGAAATCATGGAACAGTCACGTGAAGGAGAGGAGTAACCAGATGCATTGGGATTGAAGGGCTGAAGGTTTATGGCCATGCTGAAATCTGAGCAACTACAGAAGGTATTTCATAACACACTGGGAAGGGCCATGGGAGTCTTCTCAAACACCCTCCTGGCCAAGGCAGGAGCAACCACAGCTATCAGCCTTGACAAATAGTTCACCTCAATAGGCATAATTTGATTCACTCACATTTAAATACAGTTGCTGCCTACAAGGGGAAGTCATCAAAACAGGGAGTTAACACAACAATGCAATTCCCAGCGAGAAACAAAACTTGTGGAGGAGGGCAGGCTTGTGGGTGTGCCAAACTTCCCTCCCTGGTGTGGGGACCTCCAGGAGATGGGGAACCACACAGCAGTGGAAGAGGCTGCCAGCAGGATTTATGTCTGACCTGATGACAAGCCAGCTTTTTTAAGTAAAAGGGCAACTCTCCACTCCAACTCAGCCCAGACCCTTCTGCTGGGAATTGTGCTGAGCCCACCTGTGATACTGGCTTTTCTAACAAGGAAAATGGAAATGCTGGACATATGTCCAGCAGCAACTGGCAGGAGATCACTGACAACATCAAGCACCACCATTTCACCACCCCAGGCTGGGTTTGATATATTGTGGTGGCTCACATCACATCTCTGAGCCAGGTCAAGTTTGTTGGAAGATTTTTTTTTTTTTTTTCTTATTTGAGAAATGACATTTCTATATTGGGAGTGTAATACCAGAATTAAGAATGACTAACTACAGCTCCCCATTTCTGGAAAAAAGGAAATACAGATCCACTCCGATTCCAGTTATATTCTGTTATTAATAGATAGTTCATTAGTCAAGTCCCACATTAAAAAGATCTTAAAGGGAACTGTATTCTTCAGAGGTGGAGAGCAGCACTGGCAAAGCTTTAGCTTCCAGCCATGCCTTCTCTGGTATCCTGCACTTCCCTTGCTTGCACCACAGCCTTGGCACTCCCATCCACCTAATGCCACACTGAAACCACCGTGTGAAAGAAACCAGGTGAAGATTTCAGAAGTGAAAGGCACTTACTAGGTGTTGGCTGTAACCAGGAGATCTGCATTGTCAAAAAGGTTGACCCCTGGCACTTCCACAATGAGAACATATATAAATTCAATGATTAACATTAGGATCAATTTTCCAATACAGCTGATCTGAAGGAACACAGAGCAGGCCAGGAGACTCAATAAGACACTGTAGGTAAAGTACTGTATAAAGACAAAAATGGGAAAAATAAACAGAAGAGAGAAGAATGTCAGCTGGATAAATCAAAACTGAAAACAAAAGAAACTAAACACAGGCTAGAAAGGGATTGGTAGCTATGTAGCTGAGTTGACCAAACTTATAAACCTGGTGCTGCCTGTGGAATTCTCCCATGCTAAAGAAATTAAAACTGAATGGATGAAGAGGAAAACTGTGGCATTTTTTTCCAGGCATTATGTGCTTCACTCTCAAGAGGCACAGGCCTCACATCCGGACACCCCAGGTTGTGATGTAGCTTTTCCCTGGACACAGTTATTAAGCTAGCAAAAAGAATCACCCAGTTATGCTGGATTAAGTTGCACTTTAAGGCCAAATTCTAGACTCAAATTTGCATATCTGTACAACACATAGGACCAAGGCAATTCACACTCCTGGACAGATGCCTGCTTGAGGCCAGTGGGGAAGCACTGTCCCCTCTGACAGACAAACCGGCTCCATCCGCAAAGTACAGGCTGGACAAACGTCCCCATGCCCATCCCATAATAATTTTCCCAGCCAGCAGCTGCAGAGGTGCACATGTGTGGCTGTGGAGCACCTCTGGCACACCTGGGTGGTGCAGCAGCAGCTCCTGCCAGGCCAGGAGTGGGGTGTTCAGCGTGCCAGTGCTTCCCTGCAGACCGCGGGTGCCATTTATGGCTTCTGGGAAAGGTAGCAGGGATGCAAAATGAAGAGAGGCATGTTACACAGCACACCACCTTCCTGCTATCAAATCTGTGATGATTTGTGCTTCTACTGTGTCTGGACAGGCCTATTTCTGGCAAAAACCCCATATCATGTGCCTGAGGCAATCCATCCTTTCACTTAAAAGCAAGCCCTAGTAGAAGTAGAAATATGCTTATGTTCTGATCTAATGTATTAATAGTCTGATATGTTAAATTAGAGAAAACAACTTGTACAGCTTTTACTCAACTGCTCAGTCTTGACTGAGGGGTAGGATGCCATTGTGGCATCCTGTCCTGTGTGGACACAGGGAGCAACAGGCAGCACCTGTAGCAGATCCAGCATGTGCCTTGCAGAGTGCTGGCGAGGGACTCCTCAATTCTTAGCCCACTGAACAGAAGGACCTGGCTCAAGGCTGCCAGAGCAACCTCAGTATGCAAAATGGTTATTCCTCATTGCTTAAAATTCCTCTCTGTCCTGGGCCAGCACTCCCTACAAATTCACGGTGGGCACAGACTGTTTCTAGATCTCCACTGTGCCAGGTTCTGCTCCTGGGTCTTTCTGCAGATACACTAAATCCTCTGCAAGGTTCAAAGGTGCAGTAATGGTGGTCTCAGGAACCCCACTGAATCACATAGGGACCATATTCCTGTTAAGTTAAAAGGAAATATGTTCAGTAGGATACCAAGAATTTCAGTAGCACCCTGGACATCTGGATGGTAACAGATCCACCATAAATCTGTCAGGTCCTTCATAAACCCAGATGACCTTGACATAAATTCTACCTCCATCCTAGACAAAGTTGTTTTTCATTTTCAATTTCCAGTAAACAACACATGTAACAGCCGTGACCTAAAAACTCAGAGAAATGTCTTGAATAGCTATGAAAAAAGATTATTTTTTTCCTTTGTAATCTACCAGTGTAAAAAACATATCTGTGCTGGTTTGGGTTGTGGGTTTGCTTTGGTTTTTTTTTCTATTAGAAGCATTTTAATTTTTTCTACACGAGATGTCCTGAAGACACAGGAATTGCATTGCAAATTGAAGCAGACCACTGCCTGGGCTGCTGCCCTGTTTGAGGCCAGACCTACCATACCTTGGGAAAGAATATATAAGCCAAGTTTGTCATCAGGATGTAAAACAATGGAGGGAAGCATCAAATCTATGACTAGACACTGATTTTCAGATAGAACTGAGCACCCACAAACTCCTTTGAAATGACTTGCAGCTCTGCATGCCATTAAACACCTCATGGAGAGGGACATTTCCCCTGCTACAGGCAGGATCCAAATATTTTATTCAGCCCTGAAGAAACTTAAACATCAATGTGGATTCATGATAATAACTTCAGGAACTGAAGTCTGTGTGTAGTAGCCTGTGTCAGTCCTGTAATGTCAGTCAAGAACAACCTTGCTTTCCTTGGAATCACTGAGATTTATCACACAGGTTTTATAGCCTTTTTCAGACCGACCTCTGAAACCCATTTTTCCCAAGCAATACCTCTGGAAAGTTGCAATTGGGCAAAGGACTGTCACAGAATCCCTGCAAGGTGCCCAGGCTGTAGTTGGAAGTCAGGTTGCTGATAAGGCATATGTCCACCCGGTCAGGAGTGATGTTGTATTCAGCAGCCATGCAGCTGGCAAGATCCACAGTGCTGCACATGAACTGGAAAACAAATATGGTATTAAGCTCCACAACACAGACAAAGAGAAGAAAACAAAATAGTTTATATCAGTTTAAAAGCCCCCTGGAAATAGCTGTAGTAATGTGCAAAATATGCAACATAAAACCATCAGCTTATGTTTTACTGCATGTGCAGTAGCTATGGTTTTTCTCCCCCAAAATATTAATTACCAAAATCCAGGCCCCAGAGAACAGCCCATCACTCTCTGAGCCCTAACTCAGCACTGGTGTTTGGAATCACAGCCAGACCACCCCAGTCCCAAAAGTGCAACTGGAAGCAGAGTTGCCACAGTGCCCATGAGCTGACCTCTGCACTCGGAGCAGGAGCAGCACCGTGCAGGGCTGGCACAAAGCTCAAGGAACACTTACATCCCACTCAGTATGGTGGGAGTTAAATAACACATCAGCCTCGTGCCAGCCCTTCCCGCAGGGATACCCATCAGGTTGGCTCCTGCACTTGGAGCAGAAGCATTTAAAGAATCACGAAAGGACCTGGGCACAAATCAGTGCCAGGCATATAATGGGCTCTATGGATGAAGCTGCTGAGTTCCCATTTCTCTTCTGTGCCCAAAAAGCAAAGGGCACCGACCTCAGATGCTGTCAGTCCTAGGCAGGATGATGTTATGTTAAATTCAGTGGTTTTAAGGGTCACAATGCTGCAGAGCACTAATAAGAAAACAATGCAGAACTGAATGGATCAGAAGGAAATAATGGACATACCATGTTGACAAAGGCAGACAGAAAAACCAGGATAATGGCAAAGACTCCAACTAAGGTACTATTGGTCCTGGACTGTACAATCTTCTTAGAAAGAGTCTGGAGAGGAACTGGGAAAAGCTGCATGAGAGAAAAAAAAAGTCAGACGCATAAAATCCTTGTTTGTTTTACAGATTACAACCTGCACTTGAGCTGCCTGCATCCTTTCTCACGGGTCTGTGTGGATGCTGCTGGAGGATGGTGATGGGGGATGGCAGCTGTGGGACAAGGGTGAGCAGAGACGTGACTGCCTCATGGCAGCAGGCCCAGCTGGCTCTCCAAATCTACTTAGCCCTTCCTAATGGGAGCGATGGCTCCTGAGCCCAGATAGCATAGCTTGCAGGGCTGTGCTCATCCTGTCGTGAGAAGCAAACCACGAGCCATCTGTAACTGAAATAGCCAGGAGCTTGAGCCTGGAAATTACTGGAGCAAAAATTTAAAAAGGCAGAAATGAAAATACACGTCATGTCCCTTTGATCACCAAGGCGTATCACAGGACTCTCTGGTGCCATTTCAGACACAGACTGTTAAACAGCCCAGGCAAGCCCTGATCTGTCAGACCCTCGGCAAAAGGCGCTGCAGAGATCAGCTGGCCCGGGCTGCTCTGTGGCTCTTGGAGATAAAAATACCGGCGGGTGAGGGCAATCAGGGAGCTGCCGGCTGCCCCAGTGACTCGCTGCTGCCAGGGCCAGGAGCTCCCTGCTGCCGGCTGTGGCCTGAGAGCCGCGCTGCGGGTGCGGCACCGCATCCCGGCTGGAAATGTCCCTGCGCTAGAGCAGAGCTTGAGCCGGTGCCCTTCGCAGCCTGGGTCACCCCTGAGGCCTCTCTGCATCGTGCTGGCTGCAAGAGCCTCCAGGAGTCAGCCAAGGCAGCCCTGTCCCTCCATGTGGCACCGCCGTGCCGCTGGGAGCTCAGGAGCAGCAATGCCAGGAGACCCTCGTGCACTGACAGCTGCCACAGGGACTGTCCTCCCACAGTGCCCTGCCCCTCCACACCCCCATGCCAGAGGGGCTCTGCCCAGGACTGCCAAAGCCTTCTCCAGAGCCCAGCTCTCCCTTCCCTTACTCACTGCATGAATAACCAAGCCACTAGAGGGTATTTTTAGAGACACAAAGAAACAGCAGCACAGCGCCATGGCACTGCAATTTAACTATGACTAATGTTTCTATTAAAAGTCTTGCTTTTCCCTTTTATCCTTCACTCTTACATCTTCGGATATGCAACATTTTGTCAGGGCTGTGCTTCCCACACAGCAGCCCTACAGTGTAATTACCGAGTGTTGCAGCGGCCAAGGCGCTGATTAGCTGGTGACTTTTTACAGAGGCAGGGAGAGCTTGTGGCAAGAGTTTTGAAAGAGTAGATTTCACCTGCTACCAGCACATGCTCCAGGTGAAAGGAGAGGACAAGGCTCTGTAGGGGACTGGAGAAAAGGGGAAAGTGGGGTTGTAACTTTTTTGCACTGAATGAGGATTGACTGAAATACACTGGAAGCTTATGCAATCCTTCAGGCTCAGTGGCCGCCACTATAAAACAAAGGAAAACACCTTTCTCTCAGAAATAAACCCTGATGACATAGAAATCCTTAGCTTTGTTTATAAGCCACAAGCCAAAATATCTCTTTGCCCTACCATGTCCTGCTGCTTCCACACTGATGTCAGCTAGCAGACTCCTACTAGGGACATGGAAAATCCAATGGGGCTTTCCTCTGCTCTAGCTTCTATAGGATTTGGAAGGAGAATGAGGATCTGTACTGCATTTAGACAGTTTTCTCACTAGACTGGAGCTGGACAGGTTTTCCTGCCACCTCTTTGTTTATACTTCAAGGCCAAGCTCCACGAAGGTATTCAGGGATCCGACCTCCATCTGTAATCTCTGGGAAATCAAGCACCTAAATAAAACTTTGGAGTTTTTTGTTGTGGATCTTGGCTCAAGCCCCTGCTGCCAACAATCCCAAAAAAGCCTGACTTTGAACCAAGCCTGAGATATCAAGCAAAGCGATCAGTGGAAGACACTTAAATTCTAATGAAAACATGTTTTCTTTGTATTAATCTTGGTTCTCATTACTTTGCAAACTAGGAAAAATTTTAGGTCAGTAAACAAGTACAGCTGGGAAAAGTCCTGAGGAAGAAAGAAATGCCAAAACCCCTAGGAGGTCAGGGCTGCAGTTGAGAGTGCAACAATACAGTCTTGCCATGCATCTGAGGAACCTCTGCCTCATGAGGACTCGTGAGGGCCCTGTCACGTAAGTCACACTCTCCCCATTTCACAGAGGCAGATGGAGACCAGGAACACCTGCAGCTTGAAGGACTTCTATGATAGACATGGGGAGCCTCAGGTCTGACAGCTCAGCTCCATTCTTGCAGTGCTTCCTCCATGAAAACATCCCCCACTCAGGGGTATAGCACAAACATAGAAAAAAAAGATTACTTTCCCTCCCATTATTGAAAAATCAAGAATAAGACCTCTTCTGTCCTTGTAAAAGAAGCAGAATTGCAGGACATTACAGTACAGTGAAAATCCAAGCAGCACTGCTGGTTGGCCCACTGGTTTGTACTGCCCAAAGTGACACTCAAATCCTGCCTGGGTGAAGAACAGGAGATCTGATGAAATAGCAACTCCCAGCTTGCATGTGCACGTCTGAGAAGGGGCTGAGAGAAAGGATGTGATCCATTTGGGCAGCTGACATCCATGTTTGGGCAGCCACACAAGAGTGAGGCCACTCATCAGCACTCTTGAAATCCCCACACAAAGAAAAATAACCACAATGGGGAAAAAAGAAAATTGTATTGTCCAGTTGATTCCAGTTCACTCTGAATTGAAATGCATAAGTGCAGGTGAAGAAAGGGCACTGCTGTGCAGGTGAAAGTAAAAGTTTAGAAAGTGATCCAACAAGCAGTACGTTGCACTGAAAATAATCCATAACCTCCAGTCATTTGCATGACAAAATTACTCTAAATAAAGCCCTTTCTTTGGAACAACAGCTGATCTAGGACAGAAGAGAAATATTTCTTCTGTCTTCTTAACATCTAGTGTGGGTATGGAAAACTGCTTAGATAATTGCTGTTATGTTGTAAGATGAGGTCTTTAAGGTCTGATTTTTCAATTTGTAATAAAAGCCTTTGAGTCATTTTGAAGTACATTAAGATGCTTCTGGAGTAAAAGACAACATCTCCAGGCAACTTGATGTTGCAAGTCCATTTATGTAACTTATTTCACAGTGATTTATTAGTCTATTAAAAAAGTACTGTATTCAGAAGGTTTTATTTTTTCTGATCAAGACAAAAGCCCCAAATGCTTTAGGAGTATCTAGACCAGCTTTAGGAAGCCAAGAAAGTGACAGGCAAGCTACACCTATGCAGAGCTACAGAAAAGCTTATTTTCTCATAAAACTTGAAATTTCTCTCCTATGAGCTCCCAGAACCATGCAAGAAGTTGAATTCCACACAGCAGTGTAGATACCAGAAGTTAAAGGATTTTAAGAAAAAAACACAAACTTGATAAGTTAGTAGCAAAACAGATGTCTGTCAGCAGAGTATTTGAGAAGGGACCCTGTTCCCATGACCTCAGGCTCTACTGGGAAGGGACACCACCTCACAGTGGCCAAGTCTTTGTGGAGCATCAAAGCAAAGAACTGGAACTCTTGTTTATTACAGCTGGAGAAACTTGGAAAGCCAAGCTGGCTGTGCTAGCAGCTCCAGGATCAACTTCTAGTCCGTGGAGAATTTTATAGTGGAAGATAATAATGACGGCGAAAGAAAATAAAACATGATCAAGCTGTTCAGAAAGAGCCTGCTGGCCACTGTCAAAGCCAGAGATGGAGAGGCCAAAACAGGGAGAGAAAATCTCACATGAAAGCTGGAAAGAGGAAGAAAAAAGAGACACTTATCATGTAACAGCACAGCAAACAGGCAAAAGTTATGCTTACACTGATGTCCTGGGGTGGACACCTGCTTTCCAGCTTTGTGTGGAACGAACTGCTGGTATTTAAAACACATGCTCTCCTCTCCCACATCTGAGAGTGAAACAAAGCAAACAATGCTGACATCCCTGTCTTCAGGGATTTCATCTGAAGGATCTGTAAAATTGCATTCCTTCTGCAGGTGTGTGAAAGTGTTTCCTGGAGCAATGTGGAGTATAGAAATGAAGTAACACCCCTTATCCAAGGGCTGGGTGAACCCATTGCTTAAAAATCAAAGACTTGAAACACCAAGATCCTGGATGACAGAAGTGGGCTGCAACTATTAGGAGCTGCTGCCATCAGACATGGAGCTGACAAGCTAGAAGTATCTGTTCCCTGAACAAGCCATCTCATAATCAGGTGCTGTCAGCAGAGGCTAATTTGGAGCACTAAGAGGGGTAATAGAAAAGGAACTGGAGCTAGAAGGCACAGTATTTTCATTATTTGCAATCTCTGCACAGAAGCCACGCTGGATGATACATGAGCATTATACATGAGCATGTTGTGGGGATGAAAACTCACTGCTGGAAATGTCAGGGGCTTCAGAAAATCCCATTAAATTCTGATGTTATTCTGAATTCCCTCTGATGTCTTGTGCATCCAGAGCCTATCCACCGAGGCAAAGCCAGCCTACAAACAGTTGCTGGCACCAATGAACAGACCTCTTTTACAGCAATTTGGAAGATCGAGGCAAAGAAAGAAAGAATGAAATCTGCCTGCCATCCCAGGGATATAAAAGTCCTGTGTGCCTTTAAAATTAATCAGTAACTAAGATCAGTAATAATTTGAAGTAAAAAGCCCAAACCAAAACCAGAGGATTTGAATGATGACAGAAGAATCGAGTGCTGCTGTCAGTATGTGGAAGTGGCCTGTAAATGCCAGTGAGTGACAAATGGAACCTGGCTGGCTGCAAGTCAGGCAGCTCGGGAGCTCCAGGCCTGGCCCAGCTCTCATCCCAGCAGAACCAGTGAGCTGGGGTGGCCCTGCTTGGCTGGCAGAGTGCTGGGATGGTGCTGCCAGAGAACTGTAGCACCGGGAGGGAGCACAGCTCAGCACCAAATTCCCAAGTTCTCTGTGGCTGTGACCAAAATCTGGTCACATTGGTGGTTAATTAACTTCTACTCACATTAACTGCTAATCACATTAACTGCTGATACCAGATAACAAATGGATGACTTCAATGGACGCATCCTCAAGTGCAATGGACACACCAAGTACAACCAGGCATCTGTGGGTACCATTCCCCAGCTCAAGGCACCCAAGCTTTCTTATCAGCAGTGTTCTTTCTAACTACTTCTCGCTGCTGGTAAACAAGCAAGACCAATGGGATACTGCACTTACAAACTAGGCTTCCTTTGATGTTGTCATAAGGCCAAAGGAAACCCTGTGAGTGGGTAGTTAAGTTCAAATAGAACTTGAAGCTTCTTTCACTGGGAACAGTCTGCAACTCTTATTAGATGAGAAGGCAAAGTTTAATTTCCAAATCTAACTTTAAAAAAATCAAAAAGACATGTAAGGTGCAAGTCTGTCAAGAGCACCCACATTCAACTGTTGAAAATGGCACAGAGAAGGTAATTAGAGTGAGACAAGTCATCTGCCTGACATTATCCATTATCCCACTGTTTCATCTGCAGGAAACATAATGCTACTGAGCTATTTTATTCCAGGCACTGAGAAACAAAGTTGAGCTTGGGCTAAGAAACTTGAATCTGAACATGTTCCATGTTCAGACACTTCTAGACTAGAAGGATCCCTAAAACTGAAACACATCAATGTTTTTAATAGGAATACCTTTAAGTGAAACAGATGAGAACAGCACCCTTCCCACAGTGCTCACTGCCAATTTACCACAGGCTGACAAGAAGAATTAATATGTTTTTGGACTTCACACAATGTATTTCTTTTCTGATCAAAGCCAGCTAGCTACAAGAAAGAGCCCAGCAAATGTTGGAAGCTCTGTAGACTCATCTGAGAAAGGCTGATAAAATTCTATATGTTTATGGCTTTTACTTCCCTCCAGGACATTTTTCCTTGATGATATTCTGCTTCTGATTATCTGCCTACCCAAACACACATATGCAGCAGGGGCCAGTACACAGGCAAGTCTGCAGGAAGTTTACAGGGAAGAAATGAATGGTCAGGGTTTCCACATTGGAAAATGTGCTCTTCTTATATCAATATGAGAGTGTCTGCAGGGGACTTAACAGACATGCAGATCCACAGAGTGATTACTTCTTGCTGAGCTACAGAGATGCCAACCCTAACAGCTGTTTGCAGCTCATTCTGCCTATCAAAGGCTTTTTCTATAACCCTTATCACATAGTGTGGAAAGGATGGCTAACAAAAACACACTCTGTTAGCTGAAGAAGCAGATTGCTGATCTGGTAATCTTAGGCAGAGGACTACAAAGAAACCACAGTACTCACCTTTACACAGGAATAAATGACTGAAACAAACACCACTGTGGTCAGGATCAGGAAACAGGTCAGGTAAAAACCCAGCATAAAAGTAGAGCTGAAATCAAGGAGAGGTTTGGTTGGTTTTGTTTTTGTTTTTTAAATGCACACTGTATAGAACAGCTACAGCTCTGCTCTCCAGAACACATTTGTACAAGCTATGACACACTGCACAGACTTTCCAATTAGGATAGCAGTAGGAGACACAAGGTGCCTGGAATACCAACAGACACTCTGGCCTATTTAGAATTATTCGGACAGGCAGCAGAACAGAGAATGCTGCATCTTTTACAGCAATCACCTTCCTGCTGGGGTGACAGAGGTGGGACAGAAAAACACTCCATGCACTAGAGGAGGTGACAGAACAACTTCTTGTGGCAGTCAGCCCCCAGTTGACTCTGGGCAGGGCATCCTTGGGAAGGCAGGCTGAGTGCTGAAGTGCAGCTGGGTGGGAACAATCTCAGTGGGAATCTCACCTGTCTTGCACAGGGGATGTCTGTGCAGCACCACTCTGCGCTCTGCCTCGTGCATGGGGTGGGAGCAACCACAGCCTAAGTGTAGTCAGGGATAACAGCCTTCTCTTGGCCAGCTTGAGAGGTTCCTGCTCCTCCCAGCTTTGAAGTACAAAGAGGATTCCAGGGCCAACTTTGTACTGTGAATTTTCATCTGTTTTACTCATGAAGATATTCAACACCAATTTCCTGGTGATTGGTCTTAGTGTGACAGGATAGGCCCCCTCCCAGGAGTCAGCCTTGTTCATAATCTAAAGGAAGTATTGTGATGTGACATTGAGGGCAACAACACCAAAGCCAGCTGGTCTCTGTGTTCTCTCATGACTAGTAAGATAATTGTACTTGCTAATTCACTGTTTGAGCCTTTTTTGAAATTCCTTAAAGCTATTCCTCTTTATCATAATAAATTGACACTGACATTCTGTCACTGGTTTCAAATTCTGATTCCATGGTGTGTCTTTCATGAAGATCTGATGGTGACATACACGCACCTGTGATTTCAGTTGGTGTTTAACTGCTACCTTCAATAAAAGACCAAAGCTATCCAATTGAAATATAAGCAAAAACAAAGCAAAAGGTAAAGGGAAGTGTATCTGACCTGCAGTTTACTCTTGAACCAAATCACCATCCAGACAGGCCAGGCTGACTAAGGACACTTCAGAACTTGCAGAAAAAAAACCCCAAATAAACAACCACCCTCCTTATGGGCAGCATAGAAGGAGACTGAACAGCACAACATTTACACCACACTGCCATAAGGGATCCTGTGTAATACAAAGGAGGCAGCCATATGGTTGCCACATATCAGAAATTGTCAAGTTGTCATTTAAATGTTAAACTGGGTTTTATGGAGACAGCGTAGTGGCTGCTTAGGGAGTTTGATGAGCAACACAAGGCTTGTAGAGGGCCTCTGCAGGTGTGAAGTTATGACAGCAATATCCAGAAATCCAAAGTGTAAGCCCCTGTTAAATTAGCTACTCTCAGAGAACATTTCTGGATGTAATTAACAATGCATTAATTGCTGGGAATTATCTAGTTCCAATTTTGAGCCTCTTTCAGCTTCAGTTGCAGTTTCCCCAAGCAGACCTGTCTGTTTACACAGTGCATTTGTCCTGATGTGATTTTGCTAATTCAGCCTTTCTATGAGCACTCCTGCCTGGGAGAGCGAACGACAAACATCAGACTATGTGTTATTTCTGTGCTCCTCCAAATATCTGATCTGAACACTACAAACCAGCCTCTACTCAAAAAAGATCTGTGGTGGGAACAGACATAGAAAACAGTTGTAATGGCATAAAATAGTGCCGGAGCTCTCTTTAGGGACAATTTTTTGTCTTCTTGTAAGGAAGATAAATTTGGAGAATTTTCAGAGCTTCTGTGATCTTATTCTTCAGTTTAAAAATGACTAACCCCAAATTTATTTCCAACACAGCATTGCTCAGTGAATGGCGTATTATTGCTACTAAACCAGAGCATAGGAAATACCCACATGCTGTAATTTTAAGTGACTTTTAAAGAACTCTTTGAGAAGAAGTCCCATTTCTGCAGAGCTCACTGCTGGAAAAGATTTAGTGGGTTGAGCTGTGCCTCGCAGAAAAAGCTGCAGACCACTGCAGTGGGCCAAGAGCACCGTGCCCCACAGCCCTGAGGAGCTTATATCATTCTTTCCTGGGGAAAGAAATTACTTCAACCCTTAAATCTGGAGTGAGCCACAAGTTCAGGCATGTGCAGCTCAACCCCCTCTCTACCTCTCTTCTTGTCCAGCTGCTCTGAGTCCAGAAGAATAAATGTATGAGAGATTATGCCTCATTTGCTAAGCAGACCCTGAGACCTCAGTGCTCTGAGCAATGAGGCTGTGATGTGTTTTCACCTCCCTGTCCCACTGCGTTAAGAGGACAGCCCAGCCTTGTGCTCTGAGTGTGTGCTGTGCCTTGGTAGGCAATTCTTCCTACTCAGTGATATTTGTTTTCACAGGCTTATAAATGTGCTGAACTGAATTTCCTAAGATGAAGGTAAATTATAAGAGAAATCACATCAAGAAAACAGAAATCCTCCCATGCCAGAGAGGAGGTTTTAATCTGCACTAGAAATGGTTGAAAACAATAAGCACCATGCATCACTTGAGCATGAATTATTTAAGGATTTTTCTCTTCCCCTTGTGTTCTGAATTTTCAAGAAAAAGAAACAAAGAAAAGTAGGCTGGAATATAGGAGGGGAGCAGATGGGAGCAAAGGGATGAAAGGGTACTCACTGTGGCACGATTATGATTTGAACAAAGCAGATGAAGAGGAAGACTAGGGAGGCACAAGCCACATAGGCTCCAAACCTGTCATCCACCTGCTTGGAGTACTGCAAAAAAACACAGTTATGTTAGTGGGAAATTTGGCTGGCTGCCTTGCTCCACAGAAACTTCTTACTTGGCTTTTGTCTAGGTCCTTGGAAAGCAGTGCTGGCAGGAAACAACATTCCCAACTCCCCTTCTCCCTCAGGCAATCTGTAAGGGCTTGAATGGGCCCATAGGCCAGGGAAGAAACCCACAGAGCTGGGTGAAGAGAGGATTCATCAACTGCCCCTTGCACGAGAGGAACAGAAATGGGTTAATTGAGACCAAGATTTTAGGTCACTGCCATCAGACCTGAACTTCTTCCATGGACAGTTTCCTCCAAGAGGGACAAATGCTGCTAGTGAGAAAACCTTGAATTTGGTGCAGATGACTTGACTTGTTCTAACGACAGAGCGAGGCTGCTGTGGTTTCACACAGTCACTCCTTCCTGCTTGTCAACGTATCGGCCACGTGGCAGCTGCATCTGATTCCCAAAGATGCTTTATTTAGCTTGAAGCTCGGTTCTCAATGTTTGAACCACAAAACAAAAGGTGCTCTGAAGAGGTGAGCTGCTAATTTCCCTGGCAGTTTTCAGCTATAAAATTGAGGAGGAGGAGTGGGATGGAAATTACATGCTCAAGCTTTTATCCAGTCCCACACTGATTCATTGAACAGCTGTAAATCCTGAAAAGCTCTGCTTTTGTAATAGGTAGTCATTCTTGTCAAAGAAAGACTGTTTCTAAATAAAATTATAAAATAATTAGTGCAAACTTATGAAGTTTTTTCCATTGAATAATGAGTTTAACCCAAAGACCACTCAAGCATCCTAAGGATCTGCTTGAATAAAAAAATTAAAGCAAAAAAAGATTACTTTCTTTGTGAAATTGCATCAATATTTCTTATGGTACCTTTAACAATGTCATCCAGGTACCATTAGACTAGAAAATTTAACTTTGCAGCCATCTAGAGCTGATGGTAGCCGATTGTTTCTACGATACAGTCACGGAAATGATCTTTGCCTTACAGCAATATCTGAAACCAAATCAGAAAGAAATCAACTTCTCATGAGCTTTAGATCTGTTACTCCTCTTTCTCACATTTGTGGGATAGAGAACTATTTATTGCTTAAAATGGGCTCCCAAGAATATCCAGAGTACAGACTGCATCCCAATGAACCCTAATAGTATCTGGGGCTCTTTGGGGGGGGCAAAGGCCAGGGAAAAGTCCCTCCAGAGGTGTTTCAGAGGTTAGGTAGGCTGAAGTGGGTCTCTCCAGTGATTTGAAGGAGATAAGGTGTGTGACTACAATCTCAGTTTAGAGTCTCAGAGAAACAATCTGGTTTATTCTGAATTCCCTTTACTGCTTATCACTGCATATTCATGTGTGTCTGATAGAAATGGCTTCATTTTCCTGGCCACTGCTCTCTTCAGATGACAATGATTTTTTCAGGACAAGTTATATTAAGGTTTCTATGAAGAAGCATGAATTTTTTAAGATCACAACCCCACCTCCAGCACCAAACCACAGCTTAAACCCTAGATATAAAAGCCTGACCTTCTGCAGGAGAATTAAAACTCTTAACAAGCCTGCCTGATGCACTGCAATGGTTTTAGGACAAGGTTACCTTTTTCTCCAAGTCAGGCTCCCTGAATGTTAAGAGGAATTTGCGCACGTGCTCAGAGCGTAACCGATCGATGCTTCTGGCGTCAATGGCCCGGCCCAGAAACTCGTCCACTTCATCCTCGGGGTTCATGCTCTCCTGGGTACTCCTGAGGATGTCATGAAAAGGGAGCATAAGAGCACAAGATAATTTCTGCCTCTGTACCGTGTGTTATCACTGCAGTGTATAATGAGCTGGAGGTTAATGGCATTTTGCTTATGGCAGCTTCAACTGGGAAAGGGACTGGGAGCAGAGAGGGGAGTGATAGCAGCTCTAGAGCTCAATGCCAGTCCTGAGTCATTATTACAAGCCTTCTATTTATTTGCCCTTTTTCTATACATCTGTTTCCTTGCACTCAGGTCTCATTTCCATCCCTCATTCTCTAAAATCACTGGGCAGCCTCCTTCCCCTTGTCCTCTGACTTATTCTTCCCTGCACTGCTGTAGCTGTTAATTCCTGCACTGAAAAAATTATTTATTCTTCCAGTTATATTTCTTCCTTTCTAATAACAATTTCTGTAAATATATATGAAAATTTCAAAACTTGAACAATTCTCCCTTTTTGAGAAAAAAATTGTCTACAGAACAAACATGTGGCCTGACTCTCCTTCACAGTTACTTATGAGCATAAAACATAAAACAGAAATAAAATTTTGTTTACAAGATATTTACTTAAGGAAAGGTTGCAAAAGAAAAAGGCAGCAGAAGAAAAAAATACAAATTAGATTCTGCTTTCTAAATACGTGAAACAAGATTATAATCTTTTGTATCACTGTTTTGCTGAATCTCTGCTATAGCTTCAAAAAAATGAAACGGATTTTGAAAAACTGTTGAGAAAAAATAACACTGTAAACTTAACTGTCCTGAGGATCAGGAAACCTGAAGCACCTCCCCAGATTCTAGTTATTTTTAAAATCTAACAGTTTTTTAATGACTTGATGCTGCCACTTTAATGGTCTGCCCTCAAACGAGCCATAGGCAGAAATTAAAAGCTAATCCTGAAGTGCTGTTTTTCTGCTCTGCTTGCATGATTGCTCAGGTTATCCCCAGGGTTTGCCAATAGTTATCCACTGAAATATGCCCCTCCCTTGCACTGGGGTATATTCCAGCACATAACTATTTCTGTGTGCAAACCCCATGGTGGCACAGCAACTTAGGGCTCATGTTGTGTGACCCTCAGTTTAGGCACTCTGGAGGAAAAATCCTGGGGTCTGACAAGCGTGATGAAAAGCTACTCTGCTTTATTTCCCTGGTTTCATTTGTACTGCACCAGAGCACACAACGCACTCTGTGTTGCAGCCAGCAGGCTCCCACAGGTAAGGCTGTGCTGGAAAGCAGCTTACAAACTAGAATGTGACTCTGTTTTAAAAGTTAAAGGTCTCTTTCCGAAAGGAAGGCTCTTTTAAAGCTTTCTGCAAAACTGGATCAGATTTTAGATGCCCTCTGTACCTCAATTCTTCTGTGCACCTCTTGGCAAGAGAAAAATAAATCAGGTCTATCTGCTTATTTCCATTCTGCCACTCCTTGGCCCAGGCAGTGAGTTCAGGTGCCTGCACCTCAGCTGGGCTATGACAACACATCAGTGGCATCTATTTAGTGGCCATACAGCAATTACAAGCCTAGTTTGTCTCAAGGTCTCTATTTTAGCCAGCCTTAGTATTTCAGAGGGGTTGAGGGAAAGAATTTTCTTATTTTTGGGCTCTAAAAGTTTTTTAGTTCCTAGAAATGCATATAATCAGAAAATAAAAGTTTTTTTTTTCCCTGTAAGGTCAGGACATTCAATTTACTTCCTCAGAGGAAGTACATCTGTTTTAGCATTCAAGGGGATGCTGCTTATTTTCATTCAGTCCTTGCAACGTCTTCTGGGCTCATAAAAATGAGCAAGGAAATCATTAGGCTTTTTATTTACAGAATGTCTTCCAAGATCCTGTGAGTTATGCACACACTTGGGTCATTCACATTTCCCCATTTCGTACCACGCACGGGAGATGCGATGCGCTTTCCACTGGGACCAAAGCAAAGGACTCAGCTCAGCATCTTGGCAAAGACAAATCAAATTTCAAGTTCCAGTCTGAAAATGCCACTCAGGAAGATGCAAAGTGAAGAACCTGCCTGCTTGGTCTCCACCTCAGCTGCCTGCAGGTTTATAATAGGTTGTTTTACTGCTCAGGGTGTTTCTAATACTACAGTAAGCTCCAAGGTAGTGTAGAAATCCCTTTGCTCATTCTAAGTTGCCTTGCTGGGACACTGGCAGTGGGCAGCCACCCTCACACTGCAGGGAAGCTCAGTCACCTCACACAGACTGAGCTGCTCAGGTGACTTTCACAGCCCATTGTACCCAAGCTAAATTACAGTACTGCAAGCTTGGGTACATTTGCATAAATGGAATTTTAAATTGGCATACAAAAGTTCCCTGTGCTAAGGAGTGCCCTGGAGGCAATACAAAAGTTCCTTGTGCTAAGGAGTGCCCTGGAGGCAGTGCCTGTAAGTCACAGCTAAGGTACTGCCATGGACTAAAGAAATTCATGTCAAAATGCCTTTTGATATATTGATAGTGTGGTTGGTGGGTGGGATGGTGTGGAAATGAGGATTTCAGGCTGCCATGAAGCTTCCCAAAACACATCCTAAAAGAAGTGCTGAGATTTCTTCAAATGCAGCCAACAGAAAATTGTGTCAAGGGACAGGAACAGCACAAACAGCGCTTGTAGCAACCTTTTCACTCTGCTTGTAAATGTGAACACTACCAATAATGCAGAGATGCTGCCTTCAGAGTGGTCCAAAAATGTGCTGCCGATTTAATTACTTTCTGCCAATGCAGTGTGACCACTGCCAAAACTACATGTATGCCATAATTTTAAATGCTTCATGCTTAGATTCATTAACTAAACCTGCACTCAGGCACTAAGGTTTGGTCCTGTTTTCAGGCATGTGTTGGTGCCCATGTCCTCCTCTGCTGCCAGACAAAAGTATTGACCCTCAGTATTTCTGCATGTGAACGAACTGCCGTAGTACTCAACATGGTTTAGGTATCTAATTTTAGCCATTCTCACCACGAACATACTCTTCTAGAGATTTATTTTTGCCAAATCTTTGTACTTGAGTTAAACAGATTTCTGGATAAAGAGAATCAGAGGCAAGTAGTAGCTTCTTTTGGTACTGAAACAGGAATTCAAAAATCCTGAAATCTGTATAATAAACTGGCACCTCTCTGAATGAGACAGCTCAGCTATTGGCTGTAACAGCCTAAGGAACCTTTCAAACTACAGGATGGAGACCAGAGCAACAGAGGAGGTGCTGTTCCTCAGCTTTGGGTGACTCTGCTGTAGACCAGCACTGAGGCAGCTGATTTTTCTGTTTTCTCCCAGAAACCATGAGGAAAAATACTATTTCATGAGGGATACTGAAAATTTACGTATTCCTATGAATTATTTTGTTGTAATCTGTTAGGTTTTTTTTTTCCCCCAAAGCATATCTAACATCAACTGAGTTCCTAGCATCCATGGATACAACAGGAAACTGTGGGACCAGTTAAATATCCCAGGGTGCACAGGGCTAAATGTTACAAAAATTCAGTTTGCAGGGAAGGGCAAGAGGAGGAGAAAATGACTCTAAATATTGCCATGTTCAAACTTATCACTTTCCTTTTCAACAGTTGTTCTCAGTGCTCAACAACCATAATGTGAATTTTCCCACAGCTGGATGCCTTGAGCCCACAGAGGAATTTACCTGTCCCAGCTCACAGAAATCCAATTCTCAGCAGCCTGAGAAACATGATAAGGAGCAACAGCAACATATTTTAGGCACCAGTCTCCTCTACTGTTGCCTAAGTCAGTCTAAGCAAGCTTATAATTAATTCCATTCAGTGGGACAGAATGTGAAATTATTCTAAACACCTTCAATACAGGAAATACTTCTGATATGTCCAATTGTAAAAGTTAAAAAGTGAATGTGTTTGGGTTTTTTCCTCCAAAGGCAATTTTTCAAAATACCACTCTCATTAAATTGTTATTTTAACAATTTCTCTAAATTTCCATAGGAAAAAAATGAAAATACTGCTAAAATTTGGCTATATTTTAGAGCACAAAACTTTGAATTTACTTTTTCAGACAAGCTATCATTTTTGAGTTTATTTTTATATGTAGAAATAAGTAATGTTCAATAATGAGTAATATAAAATATATGCAAATAAACTCAGAAACAATACAGGCATTTTAATACATACATAAACCTTTCTTACTGGAGATGTCCAACACTTTGGAGGAAGATTTTGTCCTGGGTTATTTTCAAAGAGTGGAGATTATTTGGGGCAAGAGGAAGTGCAGCAAAAGCATTTTAATTATAAAAACAAGTTAGAACCACCAAATAAATAAATGTTTTGAGGGCAGTGGCTGTTCTGAATGCACATCAGTCAATCCTGTGCCCTCAACTGGCTTTTCCTCCAGGGCAAACCTCTGGGGAGTCCAAGCATTATTTTTGGCTTCCGGGCATCAATTTTTGTCCTTTTTTAATATGAGAAAAAAATCCCAAACGTGTAAACATAAGAGTGTATGACAGAAGTAAATTTGCTTACTTGTCCTTGGGGTCCTCGAAACCCTGAAAGAAAGGAAAAGGGCACAAGGGTGAGCAAACAGGCTGACCTTGAGAGCACAAAGCATCCCGGGAACGCCATCTCCCAGGGGACTTCTCAGGGCGCTCATTTGTTAGGTGTGGATGGACGGCTTTTCCCACCCACAACAATATTTTGTGCAGCGGTGTCAGCGGGCAGACAGAGCAGCTTTGGAAAAACACATTCCTTCAGATATTAATTCATGGAAGTGCAGATAATGGAAATGTTTCAGCTGACTGCTGGCACACTTTATTTCAGGTGTCTTCTTTTTAGCAGTCACCATTACAAATGATACAATGGAAATTATACTGATATTATAACTGAGGAAGTATTTTACTTGAAACAAAACGCAGAACAATAACAGAAATCAACCTCTGTATTCAACAAAGCTGCATCTCTTTATGTCAGGGCTCAGCTAAGGGCAATGGATGTGTTTTTGGTTTTCATCTCTCCCAGGGGTCTCCCTGCTCCTTCCCTCATCACATGCACACACAGACCATGTTTCCTTGAGAAAGATTTCAGGAATTATTTGTAATACTTGCAATAGCCCAAATAGTCACAATTCTTTCAGAAGCACCTGAACTGATTAAGTGTAAGTATTTATGAGTTATCTATAGTTTTTTAATGGCTAGAAGGCCTTACACGAAATGTTATATGGAGGCATAAGTTTATATGTTTAACATTAACATACCTAACAGACCAAATTGCAACAAAATTGCCATTTTGCACAGGCTGAAACAAAATGTGCCCTCTGACATCTTGGCTTAAATTTAACTGTAGTCAAGAAAAGTTGTATATTTGACAAGTAGGGTCAAATACTCAAGCACAGAGTTTGTACCCTGTGTTCCAAAACATAAAACAAATGTAGCTGGGAGATATGTAGGATTGCTTTTGTTTTTCTCCCAGAGACTTCAGGCCAAAACTGCTTGGGGCACGTGAGGATTTTCCAGCTGCTGGACCTGCAGCAACAACCATTCTGGGGTCAGCATGCTGAAATCCATCCTGACTGAAAATCAAACGTCTTTGGGCAAAAGTCTTCCCACAGCTGCCTCATCCAACACCATCAGAAACATCAACACTGACCAGATACTAAACGAGAACAGATTTTGCCCTTGCAATGGCAAAAGGAATGCGGCCACATGGCAGAAGGAAAGCCAGCACAGTGTCCCTGAACAGCACCAGCTTTGCCAGAGGGAAAAAGTGAGGTCTGTCACTCAGATCAGCAGCCAGGACTGAGATTCACTGAGAGAGCAATTTCCATTTTTACCTTCTCTATTTCAGACTAAAACCACACTCCTAAACAGAAACCGCCACTTCAACTTAACCCATTGGAAATTCAGATCAAGGAAGCCTCTCAGTCCCATGCCACAACCACCAGCAGATCCAGTGGGAATAAGGAAGTAGTAATGTTGATTTAAAGTTAGCATGTCCAGTTATCCAAGCCAAAAAAGAAAAAAAAAAGAAAAAAAAAAAAAGAGTGAAATGATCATTCAGATTTTTGTTGTGTTTTTTTTCCTTCTTCTTTTGCCTAATTATTTTACAGTTGTCAGAAATATCTGATTGATTTATTTATTTATCCTCTAAGTAATCCTACAACACAGTGCCAAAGTAGAAAGCTCACTGATTAATCATGGAGACAAAATGCTCACTAATTTGTCTGGTGTCATAGTCACTTAGGCTGCAAAAAAAAAAAAACAAAAAAAAAAATCAACTGAAGATGAATAGCTACCAGCCAAGAAATAAGCAGAGGGAAGCGATGAGAAAACAGCCAGTACTTGCTTATTAGATAGACATCAAGGTCACATTTTCAAGCTTAGCCAGTTGGGAACTGGATGACTGACTGCAGTGGGAGAGTCCCCTAAAATGGTCTGATTTTCACAACCAGCTCTGTAACCTTCCATCCCACTGAATGCCTCAAACAAAACACAGATCTCCCACTCCTGCCTTAGAGATGTACAAGTTGGAGGACACAGGCTGACCAGGTCAAGTTACTAGAACACCTCAGCAAGCACATCTTCAAAAAATTCCCCAATATTTCAAGTGTGGAAAAATATTTAACTGGCCATTTATATGGGTGAACACTTAATCCACATGGAGTTTGATTCTTCCCTGCTTCTTTCCCTCAGAAAAACTGCTACAAGGGAAGTAATTAGAATAAAAGAGAATTAATTGATGTAGCTTTTCAATTGATGATACTAAATTGTGCTTGAAATTCTGGAAATTATTCTTGCTGGTAACTCAAATTAAATTGGTGTTTCAAAACTAAAGACCAAAAAAAATACATATTTCAGGTAAAGCTGAAAAGGAAAAGACTATCACATTTTCCTTACTGGATCTTCATTTAATGAGGCTAAATATTTAAGAGTGACTTGAACTTTAATTAGAGAGAATCAGCTTAAAATTAAATGTTGTAGGAACTTCTTTAAGTTAAGCAAATTAAATGATTCACTTCAAACACTCCCATTTCATACTAAAGATACTTCAAGCAGAAATGCCAAAAATGGAATTGTTATGGAGAAAAGTCTTTGGAAGTATTTTAGGAAAAAAATCCTTAAACACAGCTCCTTAAAAACTGGTCATTTATTACATGATATCTTTCTTATTTGCACTGAAAGACTTTGACAGGATATAGAGCAAATATACCTCTAGGATCTGGTGGTGACCAGTGATTTTCCTCTTTCTCCACTCAGGCATCCATGTATCAATCACTCACCAGGAAGCCTTTCAGGCAGAGGAGGTGATCGCATGCTCAGGGTCACACTGCCCTGATCCTTCCCAATCCCACGCTTCCCAATCCTGATTTGGATTGGGAAGGAAATTTCCCCCTGGGTTTTGGTTAATGTGCTTTCACCTCCCCCAGTCTCGTGGCCAGGCTCGGTTCATTGAAAACTCTGCACTTCAAATTATTTCCTTCCCTTTGCACAGGGTTTGAGCACTAACAACATATTGGTCTTTTTTTTCTTCTCCACAGCTGGCAAATGGTTTAGTATCTTCAGAAGTCAGGTGTTTTGTTCCATTTAAAGCCCTTGGCTCAGAGTAAGGCTGCTCCCATCAATTGCAATGGTCTGTGTTATACACAGGATAAACACACAACCAACCCTGCAGGAATAGAGTCTATATGGATTTTTCTTCATTCCTGCTCATAATCTGGTAGCCAAACTTCCAAACTCAAGCAGGAAAGAGAAACACAAGGCACTAAAGGCACTGTCCAGCACCCCTCATGCCATCTGTGTGTGTGTCCCACTGGGCTGGGCTCAGCTTGTTTGGTACTGCTGCACAGAGATATGCCAAAATTGGCTTTTCTGCACAAATGCATACAGAAATCTGAACCCCCAAGAAAAACAAAAAGGCTGGTAAAAATGGGGTGCCTGTCATTTAGGAGAGGATGTGTAAAGGGATAGGAAGAGAAACAAGCAATTCCTGGACATAAGAATATAAATCCTCTCTTGTCTGCTTATGGATTTGTACCCAATGAAACAATGCCAGTGGTTTTCTAGGACGCTATGAAGAAAAGGCTGGGAATTGTCAGCAGGGACGAAAATGGCAAAAGTGATGATGGCTACAAGAATCAGACAGACAGGAGTTCACAGGAGTTCAAGAATAGCTCCATAATCATGATGATAAAGTAGCCCTTGTCCAGGCCAGAATTTCTTTCCTCCAGAAGGGACTACAAGGCATGAGATAGGCCTTATCACAGTGCTGTACTAATGGACTGCTGCACGAAGGACCTCATGCAAATTTTATTCAGTCTCATTTTAAATATCCCTGATACTGGTGTTTTTCTCATTCCCCCAGGAAGCTGTATTACTCTGCCATCAGAATGCAAAAGCAAAGGTAATAGCATTTATTAATTGCTCTGAGACTAAGACAGTCCTCTCTTTGACTTTGGAAATATTAACCCAAACTCAGCTGAATCAACTCCCTTAAAGGCTCTGCTCTTTTGTCTTTTCTACAGGAGATTATTAAAAAAGCTGTATTTTTTTATGGCAGGTCAGGTGATTCAGAATCTATACTGACATCCTCAGTGGGAGTAGACATGCAGGAGGAAGAAAAAAAGGAATGTTATATTACTGCATCCATCCCTATGGCCCCTAAGGCTTACTACTTTATGGGGGATATTATATGAATATCTATTGTGCTAAAAGCTCATATGACTGCCATCTCTCTGCTTGACTTCTAAATTAGCTAAGCCCTTTTCTTTGAAGATTAGAACTGATTCCTTAAATAGTATGATAAAGTGTTTGTCAAAGATATGACAAGCTGACTGCAATACCATAACACTTCAAATCAAGAACAATTAGAAATAATAATTCTAACTTCTAGAACACTCGCTGGAATTATTACCATATCGTAAATATGCAAAGAAAAGTGGAATAGATTTTATATGCTTTTAACTTTTCATTTAACTCCAAAAATAAGACAGTAGAGGGGCTGATGAGCTTCATGACCTTCTTAATGGCAAAGTGTGTGGGAAGTATGAATTCCACCCTTAAAAACTTCGTTCTCAACTCCAGCAAAGATCTTAAAAGCAAAAATGACAAAGAAACTAATTTTTCTTGCCCTGTTCTCAGAAGAAAGTCAAAATAGAACTTACATGATGTTAAAGCAGAAATCAAAACAACTTTCAACTTAGGGACAAAATGAGCTTTGTAAGAGTTAAGGCCAACTTGCAGAGGTGCTTCCCAGAGACAGTGACCATGGAAAACAGAAAGGGAGAGTGACAGGTTGAGAGTGGATGTTGTTAAAAACAAACCTGTTTTGGCTCTACCACAAAACTAATTATTCACATCTATTTTCAGCACTGTTGTACCTTCTGCTTTGTCCCTGTGGTCAAAAAGACAAGGCTATGAAGATAGATGCTGTCAGGTGTAAATGTAGAAGCAAAACTGAAGGACTTCAAAGCACTCAAGCCAAAAATAACACAATTCCTGTTTCCAGAGTCCAGAAAGAATAAAGCCTGATAGGAAGGATATTTAACAAGCATCTAAGTGCAGAACAACAGACTGGCAGAAAACCAGTTTATGAAACAGATTAAATGATGAGTGTGTCTGCTATAGCTGGAACACAGACTAATGAGGTCTGAAAAGGAAAGCTGAAGTGCTCCATTTCTGCAGCCCACCCCACTTGATAAATAGACTTTCATTCCACGGCACTCATCACAGATGGTGAAACCCTCTGCTTTCTTCAACTCTAAAATGATTCTGTAGTCCTCAGCTGGCAGACCAGACCTGGCCAATACCATGAATTTATCTGGGCCATCAGATCTAAATCTAGAGATCATAAGAGGTTACTTTGGTTGATACAGGCTTTCTCTACCTTACTTTTAATTAACTTCTGTCTCTGAACTCACACCACTGAAAAGTGCAGGTTGCTCACACTTTCCAGTTTTCTGCGAACTCTGAATCCGAATTTCTCCAGTCCAAAGGTCACATTTTCAAGTGAAATGGTTTCTGGTTCTGTGCCTCATTTGTGAACAGTTTTTAGAACTTGCAAAGCAGACATAAAAATAAGCAGTCCTAGAAATGCTCTCAATCAGTTCCTGGCTCCATAATCTCTGCCCTTCCATGTCTATGCTCCAAATGATGATAAACACAACAAACTTCTCCAGAAACTACTGTTAGCCTTCTAATCAGATGCAGACAGACTGGATCCAAGCCTAACCAGCCTTAATTGAAATTGCCCACTGGTGCCGGGCAGAGCTGCTCACCCTCTCTGAAACCCAGACCCAAATCTGCTGACCTGCATTAAGGCTTACTGTCTGCTTGAGGAAACTTTGGAAATCATTCTGGTAAGTGCCACAAATCCACCTGTGCAATGCTTCCATGAACATCAGAGGAAATGTTTCTGTGAATAAAAGGGAGTTATATCTTTATTTCTGCAGGCTAAATTTAGTCTCCACTCAAAACCAGTCTGACACATTTTAGTACCGTCTTAATCCAAATGACCTTTCCCCGTATAAGTAAAATTTACTCTAGAAAAGGGTATGAAATGGTGGAAAAATTATCAGTGCAAGGTTTCTAAGCCAATATCAAACTCTATCTTAAAAAGAGGGATTCTTATCCCTCTTTTAAATAAGTAATCAAGGATGACTGCAAGTCCTGATCAACTAGAATAAAAGTTAGGCTAGCAGATGAGGATACAAAACAGCGTAAAGCCTCTGACAATTTGAGCAAAGTACACTGTACTCCAGTTCACTTATATGAGATCCCATGGATCATGTGAATCAGGCAAACCCTTTTTCCAGGTGAGCACCAAGGAAATTACACAGTATTACTGCTGGATGGGATTCCTCCCCTTGCTGTTTGAGAGCTATCAACACCAAACTGGCTCAATAAAACCCAGACTAGACTAACATTTTCCTCCCAGATCTACAGCAATACATGGAGATTACAGCAGAAAGGATTTTGAGAGTTTCTCCCTGCTTGATTACGAGTTAGATTACTACAATAGCAGTGAAAAAATATTGGGTCAAATTCTTCTCCATTGGGAGCCTGTGTCCAGCTTTGCTGACGTCAGTGTTGCAATTACTAGATTTAGCAGATGATTGCTGGAAAAGAGGATAATGATGACCTGCAGTTAAATGAAACCTTTCGAAGGAGGATGAACCCTTGGTGCCTGATTCATGGACTCAAATCCAATTCTCTTTGACAGAGCTTACTGGGGAAAACTTGTCTGTGGAGCTTTTATTTTCAATTTTAATTGTTTCTGATATTTAAGAGGTAGAATTGGCACAGAACCAGCTATGGCATCTGTTCCTCTGAGGCACCTGTTACCCAATTTTGATCTCCAAGTAACAAGATCTATTGTAAGGGCAACTTGTAGACATAAAGAGAGGAAATGAGCTGTATTTACAATACAAAATGCAAAGAACTGTTTGATTTAGGACAGGGGGAACAAGACAAAGAAGTATTTTATCACTGAATGACCCTGCTTGTAGATGAGTGTTATTTCATTAGAAAACAAACACCAAGCAATCAAATATCATGTGCAGATGTGCAGAGCTCTGAGCAGCAGCACAAGGAATCAGGCAGCACCTACCTGAAAGAGCTTGTTCTTTATCATGCCAGCCATATCCAGGATGCATTTTTATAACCTTGTCTCATATCTTTAACATCTGCATGTAGTAATATTTCCTACACATATATAATCTCTATTTGATTTTATGTCAGTTTTTACTTTGTAGCTAACATCGACTTCATACACAATTTCACTACAAATTAAATGGTTCATTAGCTGTTCTCAGCCTCATGACAGAAGCACGGTCAGACTGAAACCAGCATTGCAATCTTCAGGGCTTCCTCTTTCTAAACTTCCTAATGTTTAACCTTTCCAGCAGCTGGAAAATGAAAAGAAATCTGCCAGGCTTGTACACAGCACTCAGTAATCCCGTTAACCACTCTGCTTATATTTGACTGTGACAACTCAGAGGAACCTGCTTCTGAAGCAAACCTTCCCCAAAGCATGTACCAGTGAAACAAGATAAGCTGTCATACCAGCCAGTGTAAAACACCTATGATGGCCTTAAGATCCAAAATAGCAAGACTTCCTACAAATGATTAGAACTCATGACACAATGCCTTTTTTTTTGTTTTGGAAGCCAGCATGAGGCTGTGTCAAGTCTGGTTATAAGACCTCAGAAATGTCCAGCATATTCTGAGCAGCAGTCCTGATGTGAGGAGGCCACCATGGTACTGTTGTACAGGAAACTGAAGGAGCATTTTGGGACGTAATGTCTGACATGACAAGTTGTGGATGCCCCTGCCCTGGAATTATTTAAGGCCAGGTTGAACAGAGCTCTGAGAAAGCTGTCTAGGGAAAGGTGTCCCTGTCTACAACAGAGGGGTTGGAATGGGATGATTTTTAATGTCTCTTTCAACCCAGGCCATTCTTTGATTCCCTGATTAATAAAACCTCAAGATGAGTGCTGGGCTCAGCGAAGGCACTCCCTCTTACCAATGAAATGCCCAGTGCTCAGTGGGAGCAAGAATAACCATTGGGCTGGAAACCACCAAGTAGGGAACAAACTTGACCAGGGAATCAGAGATGTGCAGAGACTCTAGGTTATAATCTTCAACCACAGAGAGCATAACTGTAAAGGAGAGAAAAACTGTCTTCTGTCTACTGTGAATAGCTCATGCAGCACCATGGCTTCAAACTGAAGTCAGGACATGTGAAGTAAAACATTACAAAAAATCACAAAACTGTTGAAGGAATGCCCAGCAAGACTGTGGGTTTTCCATTCTTTCAGGTCTTTAAATAAGGGCTAGACAAGTATCTGTCAGCAATGCTGGGGGTATAGCTGGCTCCTGTACAAAGGGGGGAGATTGATGGCATGAAGCTCCATGCAGCCTAGACTGGAAACTTTATAAAATCTTTACAGGTATCTCATATTATTCATATAATATTTATTCCCTATATATTCTCCTAATAGGGTCTTGTCTAACCCTCAACAGGTCTTTTTAACCTTATTGTTTTGATATTTGCAAAGGATTTTGTGATTTTCCAGACTGAAAAGCCCTGAATAAAGTAATTAAGATTCATACAGGAAAGTCAGGGATTTCAGAAGCTTCTTATACAGCCTGTTCCTTGCACCCAGTTTTTTTTTTTAAACTTAGACCCTCCTTTCAGCAAATTAGGATGATTATTTTTAAACCTGCCCTTTACAGTCATGGAGAATGATTTATCATTATTTTTTGTCCTTATAAACGTTCCTGTATTTGAAGACTTTTGTTTTTAATCAGTCTTCTCCCTTCTAGGCTGGAGCAAACACAGTATTTCAACATATTCAGAGGACACACTATTGAAACTCTGCTAATTTGTAATTTTGTCCACTAGATTATCTCAAACTCATCCACATTCTGCTAATTTATTGTAATCCCAAATGGGATGTGCTTTTCTGGATACAAACTTAATAATGTTGAGCAGAGTAAAAGATGCAAGAGAATAATTTGTCATCTAGAACAGCCCTGTAATTTTGGAAAGAATCAACATTTGCCTTTTTATTGCTGTTTACAGCAAACCTCTTTCAGCTTACAGTCAACTACAATCCCCAAATTGGTTTTTCTTTAATAGCAGTTTTGTTTTGCTGATGAAAACTGAGATATGAGTATTATTTCCAGAAGTCTAAAATTCATCAATATTTATAAAAGACCTCTGAAATATATACTGAGAAAAACAAAGTATTTCTCAGTGGTGTATAAATATTGTTATAGCTATAAATATACCTTTACTCTCAAATGCTTTCAAGTCCACTTATTTTTGACCATTTTGCAATTACAAACTGGACTAGTGGGGAAGACAAGGCTGGTGAGTGGGGACTTGGGGGAATGAGCGGCACCAAAGTCTCCATTTCCAGAGAGATATGCTGGTCCAAGACTGATTGCTTTTGTTTAGGAAACGAGCAGATGAGCTGTAAAAAGCCACACAAATAGCAAGCAGCTGTGCTGTTCTGCCAGGCTCTCCTCCTGCTCCGTGCACAGCCACCGAGATGATGCTGTGCAGGCTGCTCTGCCCACCCGCGGCTGCTCCGTGCCCGCAGGACCGGCCCTGCAGCAACCCGGGCTCCCAGGGGCAGGGCTCCAGCAGAGGCTGCCAGCCAGAGCAGGGCTCCAGCCAGAGCAGGGCTCCAGC
>NC_031776.1:27203991-27336388 GCF_001522545.3 Parus major
CCAGCCAGAGCAGGGCTCCAGCCAGAGCAGGGCTCCAGCAGAGGCTGCCAGCCAGAGCAGGGCTCCAGCCAGAGCAGGGCTCTTGGCCCTCCCAGGGCATTTGTATCTGACTTTCCTCTGCACATTTACCAGTGTGTTCGGGGCAGTGGCTCCACCAGCTAACGGAGGTCAGGATCAGCAGTGTGCAACACTGATGTCTCTGTGCTGCTGCCTCCCTGAAGGCTCTGCAGGGCGAGAAAGGGCACTGCTAGGCAGTGGGAAGGGAAAAAGAAGGGCTTGTAATGGTCTGGGGAAGAGAGCAGTGCACAAGGGAAGTGCAGAGGCTGTTGGGTTGGATGGGATGAGCTGACACAGTTGCAACCCCATCTGACTCAGGCCCCAGTTAGCCACGGTAGGAGTGGGAAAGTGACTCCCGTTTTCCAGGACATGTTAGATTGCCACTGTATGGGCACATGTAGGATAATTTATCTTATTCATATCTGCAAGTGTCTGAAAAACTCCTGTGTGCACAGGGGAAAAACTTCAACTAGAAACACTGTGGAAAATCTGCTGGACCTGGTGCAGGTTAAGGTCCAAGCCACAACATGAAGAGAAGCAGGGACCAAAGGCCTCCCCATGCCACTGCCCATGCTGTCATTCCACACAAACCCCACCTGCTGTCCTGCTGATGTGCCCAGACGTGGCAGCACATTGAAATGCCATGAAAGAGGAGGAGGAGGAGGAGGAGGAGAAGAAACAAAAGGAATATAGGACTACATTTGTTGCTAATCCATCTCCTCTCAGACTACTGCTAGTATATCCTAAGAATAGAGACAGCTATCTGTGCCAGCATTCACTGGAAAGAAAAATGGCCAAAATAATTCTGTTTTCTATTAAATATGACAGTGCATTCCCAAAAATGCAATTCAGGGAACTTTAATATTCTCTTTCAGAAGAATTGTAATTCCTCTTTCAGGGAATTGTAAGTAGATGCACAAAAAAAAGCATCTCTCCTTTTTTTCCTGAAAATATGGTTGTCTTTAAAATGCAAAATGTATTACATTTGTGACAAAACCCAGTGCCCTTCATAACCATATGTATTATTTTCTACACACATATGTATTCATATCTACACATTAATATAGTGGAACTGCACATCACTGCAATATTACCTGGCTCCTGCCTGAGGACTATCTCACAATTACCCTTATAAATACTTGTTTTGAGATTACAGAGCTAAGGACCTCCAGGTCTGAAGAGAAAGGCAATGTTGCACTGCCCATCTTTGGTGTAATACTTTGACTAATGCAACCTTACGTGTTAGCAGCTTCCAAGAAGAAAGACTACATATAACAACATGCAAAAGGTCTGGGTGAAGGTGGGTGATGTGGAGCAAAGAGCACATTTTCAGGAGGTTTGAGTGCCGGTGCTGCTTACCAAGATCAATGACATGTCATCTCTGAGGAGCACTGATAAAAACCTCTGTAGTTCTGCTCCCCATCTGTCTCTCTGTGTTTTGTATTTCTAAGCAGGCAGTTTGCAGCCAGCATGCACTCTGCATGCATTAAACACACGCAGCACACATGAAACATGGTGTTAGAGAGTACAAAGTACTGTGCAAAGCTGGATGGTACAAAGAAATGCATATTTAAATTAGGTGTTAACAGAGAGAGAGTTGAGACAGGAGATGGAGAAATTGGTCCTGTGTTCTAGTCACTAAAATGTCCATCTAGAAGATATTAAAATGGGGAGGCCATGGGGAGCATGATTGCATTTTTACTAATGCATCTCAAACATAACAGATCTGTAAATCTATAAATAACAGATTTTAAAAAACAATCCCTAAGAACAACAAAAAGTCTAGCTGAAAATAATACATCTGAATCAGATTTCAGTTGGGTTTCAAGAAACAGCCTGATGCATGCAACATCAGCTTCTCAAAAGAGAGCTTAATACAAGAGGCAGATTGAGTCGAAGAGACTATCTGAGCTGCTGAATTTTCAAGAAGGTAAATAGCATTACAGGGAAAGGCTCAAGATAAGGAAAAAAAAGTAAGTCTTTCCTCCTACAAGTGAGGGGCAGTGAAGTTTTTAGGACTCAGCTTGGTATTTCAATAAATAATTATGTTTTTCCAACTGAACAACCAGCTAGACATGGCAAACTGTAATTAACACCAAGAAGCATAATACCATTTGGCATGCATACACCTTGTTTCTGAACTGGAGGCTTCAAGAACCCCTTAAAAGCTATTCAAAGAAACTTATAATTATAATTATGCGCTAGTGTGATTAGTCTCTTCTAATAATGTCATGCCTATTGAGTACACCCTATTGAAAAGCCCACATAAAAAATGCACAGTTCCACTGATCTGTATGCTCATGTCAGAAGCCCTCATTTGGAGATCTGAGAAATGAAAGAAACATTACTATGGAGACTAAGAAATTTAGTTTAGCATTGTAAAATAATATTAAGATTGAATAATATTAGCACCAACTATTAATAAATGTGCCAGCATTTCCCTTTAAAAGTTACCATATGCAGTTTCTTATAGCTATGCCCAAAATTTTAAATTGTGGGATTGAATCTAATGTTCATAAATTTTTTAAAACACTTAAAAAGCTTTGGTGACCTGGAGCAGAACTTTGACTATAGACAACAAAGTGAGTAACAAATAGACACTTTTGACTGTGCATGAAGGCTCAAAACAACATAAAAAAGGTTATAGAACAATCTGATTATGCACACAATTATAGAGGTGCTAAATATTTCTATTATTTTTAAAAATAGCCACTATAATATAAAGTATCCTCTTAATCTTTATTGCAGAAAACAAGGATATCATCTACACCTTTATGTAAAATAAGCCATAAAAGTCCTCTCAGTGCAATTGAATTGGTAATTAGCTCTTGTTCATTTTAATTTAGAAAGACTGTGAAAGGTACAAGAAAGAAACGAAGATGCCTGCTACCTTAGGCCAATTAATCCATGTACTCGAGAATGTATTCTCCAGGATTAAACATGGCAGGGACATCCCTGGGGCCCCAGAAGCACACAGCTTAGAGAGGAGAACAGCACCTGGGTGTGACAATGCAAGCCAGAAACCTTTTCAGGTACTGAGCTAACAGAAATGTATGTCGGATGCCTCTCGAATGCTTGGGTTACGGAGCAGTTTTTGCAATAATCACATCTTCTCACACAGCCTGGATGAGTGTTCAGAATGTGGGACAAGTCAGACAAAAGAGCTTTCTTTGTGCCATTCAGCCTCCCTTCCCCTCTCAAACAACCTTGTGCCTCATCTCACAATCACTCACCTCCAGATGTACCAATTATTGTTATTTCTGGAGTCAAAGTAGAATTTTCCACCCCCATTTGGAAAACGCCCTCAGGGCTGTAAAAACCTTCAGACAAAGCAGGAGGGATATAATGCTGTATTAAGAAGAAAATAAATTAATGTCCATAAAGCAAGGCATTACCATTCTCTTCATCTCCTTGGAGACCTGGTGACCTCCGAGGTGGTTATAAAAGGGCCGGTCAACTCCCCAGTGTGGCGGGTTATGGCTGATGGAATTGGCACGCTGGCGGTTCATCTTGGCTATCGTGGCTTTCTCGTCTTTCTGGAATACAAACCAGAGAAAAATGTATAATAAATTTTCAAACATTTACACAGCAGTCATTCTCCAAGCATCTCTCACATCTGATCTCTCACTCCAAAAGCTGGCTTTGCACCTTGAACTCTATGAAGCAGTCACTGATCAGAAGCAGTCTCAGTCCACCATCTCTTTCTCTTATTTTTACAACGCTTTAAGTGGTGCCCACCATTTTATTCCTTTACTTGTTCTGAACAATCACCATAACCTGTGTAAACATAGGGAACATTCCATAATGGAGACATCTATTTTCTTTATTAGCAAATTGAATCAAACTGAATGATTTCAGATAGAATATTGCAGTTCCAAGGCAAAATACTACACAGAGTCTCCTCAAAAAGCAAAAGAACTGTTATATCTAGAAGAGAAACAACACAGTGATGATTTGGTTGAAGAACAGGAGCCTTAAGCTATGGCAATACAGGACACCTTTCTGCATAGGCACAAGCAAATAATTTTCCACACTTGCAGGAGCATATTCCCAGATATGCTAAGGAAAGCATGAAAATCTTGCAAACAACTCTGTACTGGGGTATTACAAGGGTAATGCAATTGCAGAGTGTGACAAAATGGTCTTCCCGACTAATGCTAGCTTCCAGTTTGACATTGACACTAATTCTCCTGAAGTTTGGACAAAGTCTTTGATTTTGTTATCAAGGATTTGACTCTTGGCTGCAGTGGGAGCTTACTGTGAGGTTAGCACAGGATCTAGGACAGGCTTCATTTGAGCTCAGTGCCAGTTTCAAGAGCACAGAAGTGCAATGTGTTACTGGGCTCAACAACAGGCAGATCAGTTCCTTATTTTGAATATAGTCTCTAGCCAAAAACACAGGCAGGTTTCCACATGGAATGTGCTCTGTGGACAAAAGTCCCTCTGCACAGCAGCCTGGCTCAGGGAGGATTGTATGATTTACCTGTACTAACTCAGGAGGCAGAGGGGTGGCAATTATTATATCCTTGCTTAAAAGAGACAAACTCTGGAGAGCTTGAAAATTCAGAAGGTAGGGATTTGTTATTTATTACTTGAGAGATTAAACTTTTTCAAGAGAATTGCTGCTTCAATGACATTAGAGAAGAAAACAGACGTAATAGTTAATTTTGGATTTCCAGACAACTGAGTTATTTAAAAAGAAAGCTTTCATTGCTTTCAGCTCTAGAATTTTGGTTCAAGTGTTATTTGACAATACAAGTAGGTCCACTGCTTTTCTTGCCTGGAGTCTGCATTCCATACCTATTTATTTTCATTCCCCACTATTCAGTGTAACTTGTACCTCTCAGGAGTTTGCAAAATACCTGGTGTTATCTCCATGGTAACCACAGAGTTAAATGTCAAGTGCTATGCTGCCTTAAATTAGGGTTTTTAAAAAGAAATTTAAAAAGGCTTGCTGAAATTCAGTGCTGGAGAAAGCTGCCTGATTGACAAGCATGGGAAATCATCTTCTCTCTCCTTCCAAGGAAGAGACAGCTACAATGACAACATTTCCCTTGAGACCACAGCTCACCATGTGGGCACCAAACATTGCTGAGCACGTGGGGCTGCAGCTTCACAGCCACGGGCTGGGGACATGGGGCCACCTGTGACAGGAGCCCCGTGCCCCAGAGCCAACTAACTGGCCCCGTGACAGTGAGCAGCAGTGGTCCTGCAGCCCCAGGGTGCCAGCAAAGACCTTCACCCAGCCAGGATGACAAGTGTAGGTTCACAAGGAAAGCCTGTGGGAGCAGAGCTAAGGGAGCTGTCAGCTCCCAGGGAGGACCATCAGGGGAACCATAGTTGCTGCCACATGGATGCCCCCAGGACAATAAGTGCTCCCACATCACCTCTTCCCCATATTGAACCGACCACTGGTTCATCTGCAATGGATGAAAATGCCAGCACTAGGCACCAGCTGAGTTTCACATGAGCAACCAAGACAGAGCCACTGGATAACCTCCAGGAGAGACATCTTTTAAATGTTTCTAAAAATACATTAATGTGATGAAATCATGATGTCCAGATTTGAGTAGGTTTGAGGTTTTGTTTTTTAAGACTAGCTGCTCTCTATACTCTTTGCCATCATTTGTAGTACTTTCTTGTGGCTTTTTTAAGTTATGCAATCTTATTCATAGTTATGTTTCTTTCTTTTATGATGTGATGCCAGTAAACTGGTAGGAAATACAGTTTCATTATCTCCAAGCAAATACATATTGTTTTTCAATAGCAGAAGTGACACTGTCAATCCATTTTCTTCCAGCTAAGGGGAGAGTTTTCAACCAAATGGAATAAAAACCCCCAGATGTTGCAACTAGTCTGGAGACCCATAAAAGCAAAGCTATTTGGTTACTTTACAAATGCCTTCACATCAACAGATGATAAAAGTGATATACAGCAGGATTTCGCCCCATGAGTTAGTAAATTTGGTTAGAATTTGAGAAAAGCCTTAATGCCAAAGTCCATGAAAACATACTACCCCTCTCAGCCCATGAGTGATCCTCGTACCTGCTGCAAGTGCTAGTGAGTCTGAAGCTCGATGAGTTTGAAGGAAATAAAAGACCTTATACATATTTATTGACACATCTGGATTGAGGCAAGGACAGGACAAATGGGTAAACATGTAATTCTGAGATTGTTTCTAACCATGAGGTCAGGCACCATAAATTTTCCATGGCTTCACAAACTCTGGCAGTATTTCCCCCCCACCTCTTTTAGGAAGTTTCCACTGGATTGTGGACTACGTTTCAGCAATATTTCCAATCAGATTAAAACACATATATACAAGCACAGTGCCCTTTTGCTTTTCCACATTACATAATGTGCTACTATGTCATCTTGAACAATAGGACTTTGCTGTTAACATCAACACTTATTAAAGGAAAAATAAAACCCGTTGTTTTAAAAAATTGAGATAATTTATTTTCTGCAAAATCACTTGTTCAGTGGGTGATGAAAATAACAAACTAAAAATGAAGCATTAGATAGGTCACAGCTCCTCTGTGGAAATTTATGAGGATGCCTCCTCTGTTTCTTCCTGGCTAAGTGACAGCATAAGGACAACTTGCACACAAGGCTGCCTTAAGGCATAACAAGAGTGAAAAAGAAGAATAAAGAAAGAGAAATAGTGATACCTTTCAGTCCTACTCATTACAGGCACTACCAACAAGAGCAGAAGGTGCAAAAGTTTCTGACAGCAATGAGTTTTTCAGATTTTAAGTGGCTAAACTCCAGAAAGCTGTTGTGGGAACTTTTCAAATCTGGACTCACAAAGAGACTGTAAATCTGATTCCCAGGGGTTTTATTGTGTTCCCACCACCAGTTCCCACACACTGAGCTACAGTAATGTTACAGCAAGACTGCAGAGAGAGATGAGGTTTTCTTATTAATTGAATCAAGAATTCCTGGTTACTTCTTTAGAGTGTGTGTGACAGGATTTTCCAACATATTGATCACTATCAGTGCAACAGTGAAATATGACCATGGATCAGCCATATCAGATTGAGCTACATATTATTCTTTAAATTTTCTTGAAGCCCTTCTGACATGTGCATGATGTTTCTGGCAGTGTTACGTGCTCCAAACCACTGCCTCCATAAATCTACAAGAGTGGAACCCTGCTGAGCTCTGATTAAATGTGTTAAATTGAGGAATCATCACATTGGATTGATTGTATTTTAGGAGAGTCACATGCTCAGCATTTAAAGGACCATTTTGTTTCTTCAGCTGGATGGAATTCCAGGGCAATATTTAGAAAAGAATGAGAATTGTTTTTCTAGGAGTTACAGCCAAAGTTTTGTTGAGCTGTTTTAAGGCCACCATCAACAATCCTTTCTGAAACTGGTGTGTACCTGCTATTGTTAAAAGAAACACCCAAGTGTAATCAACTGAAAGACATTAATAAAAAAAAACATTTTTTCCTTCTGCAGACTTTGTGCACTCAGCACAGTGTGTTTGGTCAGCAGTATTGCTCATCTGTTTGCAGGCACATTTTGTTTCTACTCGTGTTCAAAGCAAAGCATTCCCCAAGTTTTCTGACAGTGTTGAGGACAATAAAATTAGCTGTTAAACTATGTGCTGTTAAAATCTTATTCACCTTAAGGTCTGTTTCCCACTCCACCAAACACACACTTTTCCACTCTTCTCAGAGTAAAGCTTTGAAGTGCTGGGAAGAGTAGTTGTGATGGTTCTGCAAATTAATGCAGCACCTGATGTCAGAGAAGAGCAGAAGTGAGCAACAACCACCGAGCGACATGCTTCTGTACAAACACCAGAAACTTGGGCAGCACAAGAACTGGAGATAATTTAATGGAGTACTGTAAGATTATCAAGGAAGTTATAAGACAGCAATAATGACTGGGACAAATGTTTTGAATAAAATTCAGAAAGGCAGATATAAAAATTGTGAAAATGGAGGACCAGAGTTATGTAAAATAACATGTAACCTGTACAAAACCACTCTGTAGAAGGGTAAAGACAATCGTTGTGCAGGTCATTGCAATGCCTACGGGTTAAGTTTGGGAATCACTAAAATGTGGGCAACAGTTTTTGTAATTCTAGCTGATAAATTGCTGTTTATCTGGAAATATAGACTTTCAGGTAAAGAATGAAGCCAGTAAGGAAGAAAGGCAAAGATCTCCTTGGAGAATTCCTGTATTTCTACCATGCTAATGCATTTAGTCCATTACAAACGCATAGCCAAATGATTGTGAAAATTAACTGGATAAAAACTGAAGTTAACCCTGTATAAATCAGCCTAAACCACATGAGCATAACAGAAACTTAAAATTCTTCATTACTGTAGAACTGAAGGAGCAGATTGTTTTTTTCCAGGTAATCACTACTGCCACAGTACAGGCAAAAGGGAAGAAGGCTCACAAGCATAGGGTTATAAATGGAAAGCATTGAATCATAGAATCATTTAGGTTGCATTTAGGATCATTAAACACAACTGTAAACACAGCGCTGCCAAGTCCCACTAAACCATGTCTGGAAGCAAAACTTGAAGTGTGATGTGCTGAAGTCAGAAAGACAACCTCCATTCCAGATCTGTGGAAAACTGCCAAATTCCACTTCAGTTCTGGTAACAGATATTTTTAATAACTATTTAGTCAGTGATCATGACACAGAGCTTGTAGAGCAGCAAATGCTGGGTTTGGATTAACAGCCTTGAATCCAAGTTTTTCTAAAGGGAAAAAAATGCAATAGTTCTCACTGGTTTTGTTTCTTCCATAGAACATTTGACAGAGTGTTGTGCTGGAGAGTAAGGGCTAAGACAGATGGGGAATATGAAGCTGGGAAAAGAGCTAGTTTCTAGTGAAATGGCAAAGACAGTGTTGAATAAGGAAGTATTAGTCTGAATCAAAGCTACTAGCAGAGTTACTCAGTTACTGCTCTCAGGGCAGATTTGGTTGAATTTTTTTCTTCTCTCAACTGGCAGCAAGTGAGCAATGACAGATTTGGCAAATGAGAGAAGCAGAGGTGTATTTGAGAGATGAAGAAAAGGAGTATTAGCACTCAACATTTGAGGACTAACATAGTAGAAATGGAACTTGAGACATTCAAGTGTACAAAATGTATGATCATTCTATTAGAGATCACAGACAAACTTAATTTCATTATCAGGAATCACATTAGTTCATCACAGAATAAATAGAAGAGGCTGGGATAATCCAACTTTGCAAAAGGTAAAGGTTTCCTTTGATGAGCAAGAAAATATAAGAACTTGTACTTGGCTCTTCCTTGCTGTGTGAAGACATTAGAAGAGTCGTCTCAGGAGAAAAAAGGAGAGGGAGAGGGGATACTGACAGACAGCAGACACCCAGAGCAACTAGGTTTTAGAGCAGAACAGTGTTAGCACTAATGGGAGCAAACAAATTACAGCAAAAGATTCAACAGACTTTTATGGTGGAACCTGCTAATTTCATCTTTTTATATGCTTCACAGGCAAGTGCTCACCCATGAGGGCAGCAGAATCACAGGACAGGGCAAAGAAAGTTGAAAGCAGATCTGGAGGTAAAGATGAGGAGAAAAAATCCAGAAAGACTGGATTTTAAAACTTTGCATTTTGTTCTCATTTAATAGAAAGCAGCCTTTGTGCATATCAGACAGAAAACAAGTACTACATTTTCAGGTCTAGCAATATTATTTAAGACTGAGGGAGCAGAATCTAGCTTTTTTCCCTCCTAAAACTGCACTGACTATATTCCAGTTAATAGCATTTTTAAAAAGGATAAAGAAAAAAGATATTTTCAAAGAAGAAGCTATTTGCAGTTCCTGGAACAAAAATATTAGATGGATGTTCCTCCCACTTACTCTGTGCCCAAGAAATGGCATTAACACAATGAAAAAGTCAAACAAACAAAAAAGACATAAAATTCAAACTTGTGGCTCCCCGTGCTAACAGTAAGCAGAAAGGGTTTGGAATACATACCCTTACATTTTATCTGTTTATCATAACTCATGGCATTGCTGGGTTTTGATGACTGTGGGACTGATGAACCAGGTATCCAGACAATTCTGCTATGTGAACTGAGGAACAGCTCAGGCAGTTACTTGGATCTGCTCTCAGGTCAATGCTAATGCCAAGTCTTATGTGCGAGGACAGCAGGAACCCAGAGACAACTCACAGGAGCTCTTCACTAAGTTAGGTGAACATTTTATAGCCATTACTGGAACAGAATGAACTGAAAACCTGGCTAAATATATCACAAGAAGTCATTAAAATCATGCAGAAATGAAGGGAAAAAGTAAATTACCAGAACTTTGCCTGCCATCAGGCAAAAAGTTCAAGATTGACTGAACTGACAATGGGCAAAAGCTTTTCTCACTTCTGACCTTCATGTTATATGAAAATGCGTTTCTGAGCAGGAACAGCACTTTAACCACTGCAACAGGTTTTCAAGAGAAATACTGGATGTCCCATCCCTGGAAGTGTCCACAGTCAGGCTGGATGGGGCTTTTACCAGGTTTAATGGAAGGTGTCCTCACCCTGAGAGGGGGAGTGGGACAAGATGACCTTTAAGGTCCTTTCCAATCCAAGGCTCACTATGATTCTATGAAGCTGCTCACAAAGAGATAAAAAATAGCTGTGGCAGCACAAAAGTTACAGCAGTATGGGCCCACCAGAAACTCAAACTCCAAACACCTAATACCCATGACACTGGGTGCTGCTTTTTTATGTTTCAGTTTAGCCCAATAATTACATAAGTCATGCAAATGTCCCAATTTTTAGCTACTCTGGGACGCAGCATGTTACAGCAGCATTATAGCAGTGCTCAGAGACTTGAGCTAAGGGCTACACTATGTAACAGAGCTGCAATAAATACATATGAAGCAGTGAAAGAATGGCCCATTTTATTTTCCTATGGGAAATCAAGGCATAAAGATGCAGGTTCCTCAAAACTTGTGTCTGCAATGGATTCCACATCTCTTATGAGTCTCTGTCCAATCACCTACTCAAAATACATCCTTTCTTCAGAAATGAAGTCAGGTGCCAAGCACACTGAAGTCTCTGAGATTTTGTGTCTACACTTGCAAGCAGCAGATCCTGACCTTACGTTTTCATCTTCTCTCCAGAGAAACTTTTGGTTCTCCACAAGAACATGCAGACAACCTGGTGACTGCATGATCGAAGAAGTCAGTACAGGCTCTCCACTCCAGGAGATGGACTCTGACCACAAGGGCATTTTTGTTTATATTCTATTTAAATCTCCCCAGAAAAAGAGGAGTGATTTAGATACCTAGAACATCAGCTGGCTCATTGACAGGCAGTGATGCTCAGGAACAATAATCTTGCACTGCAAGTTCTAATCCTCTTTCGAAGATTGACAGTTGTTAATGAGATTTATTTTATGAGCAGATAGAGGCCAAAACATCAGCTTCTCTCTTTAGCAGATGATAAGGGATTTTCTTGGAGATTTTTTACACAATATCCATTAAGGAGATTTGAGGCTTCCATTCTCTCAGGAAATGAGGCAATAGTAGCAAAGTCTTTCTGTACAGGTGTTGGTTATTCAAATCAACCATACTGTTGCAACCTGTCACAGACACTAATTCACTTAATCTCACAGCAATCATATTTACAGATGTAGGAAGATTTGTTTTAGATTCAGAAATATATGAAATTATTTTCAAATCAGGCCAATCTGTATATGCTTGCCTATGGGCAAGTGAACAGCAGAGTAGGGGGCTAAAGTGCAGAAATTACTAACAGAAATATTAGTGGCTATGCTCAACTGTATCAAAAAGGTCCTTTCCTAGTATTTCAGTCTACCATTTCTAAAAACAATATGAACTAGCGATAATTTACTATTGGCAGTGTCAAAAAAAGAAGATTCATCGGCTGAAGTCCACTTGAGTTTGACTTGATTATAGCCTTATAGCCCTCATAGCCTTATTTCGCACAGCCTGACCCATGTCACAGTTGGTATGATCTCATCTTACTGTCACCATGATGATTGATCATTACAGTGGACCAATTTTTCTCATCTTCAGAAAGAGAGGCTGAAAAGCAATGATAGGAACTGCTCTAATCTTCATGTTCATTCATCTGGTGAGCAGGCAGACAAAATCACCTCTGTAATCTGACAGAGGAAAGATTTTTGTGGTTTTAATCTATTCCTGTAAGTACTTCTACAAAATACATATCTATATTAACAACATTTTTCAATGGGACTTTAAAAACAACTGAGGAAAATTTCATTGAAAGAATGAGAAAGAGCTCAATTCAGACATGTTTGTAGATGGTGGCTATCCCCTTTTACGCACATAAAAGTTGAGGAAGAGGAAAATTTTTTGTCACTGAATGCCAACTGTCTCATCTATAAAGGCTCTACTTTGGAGTGTTGGAGACATCAAGTTATTAAAGGTACCTAAACCTGCATTAATTTGTTTGCTCTTACCCGCTTCTGGCTGCACCGCACAATCAGGAAGGTCTCGATGCTGTGCTCTTTCAGATACGCGTTGCGCTCCCCCCCGAAGCCCAGCTCCACCTCGTAGTCTCCATTGAGATAGTTCAGGGTTGCCTTTGTTATGTGGATGCGCCTTGAATGACACAAAAGACAAGCAAGTTTTGTGGGCTCTGAAAAGTGATCACCTAAAAATCCAGGTCCTGTCAGGGATGGTTTTCATATACTGGAACAAACAAGCAATAAACCCCAATTGATTTAGCCATGCCACTGCTCCTACACATTTAGTGTGGGAGATTGATGGATAAGCACAACAGCTTTGATGAAGCAACTTACCCAGCTTTGCCCCCTGCTTCCATGTGGTTGGCTAATGTGACATCATTGGACCACACATCGAACTGCCACTTCCTAAGGCCCAAGACCCCACAGTGAACTCTCCCACTGTGGATTCCGACCCTCATGTTGACATTCACACCCGTCACCTCACGGACCAGTCTGAAAAGAGACATGGGGGAGAAGGGCCTGAATAACAGCTGAATGGTTGCAGTCAGTGGCACAAACTTGCATCCAGAAAACAAAAATCCATAATGATCCATAAATTATTCACAGATGCACACAGTGCAGTTCATCCACAGCAACAGGACAACACAACAAAACTGGATGACCTGTACTGCTCCTGGATGGCCAGGCTGGCCAAGAAGAGCACTAATTAGAACGTGGAGCTCCTGGAGTAGATCCATGTACACTGAACTCAGGATCAAGTTGAGAACCATAAAAAATCGTCTCTGGGGCAGTAAAAGGATTAAAGTGCTGCTCTGCTATTTCCATACCAAAGCTGGACATAACCTGCCAACACGTGGCCTTATTAAGAGTAATAGCATGTTGCAAAGAGAAAAAGGAAATTATTTCAGAGATCTTAATTTGTCTGTATGGCATCAAGCATCAGCTCTTCCACAGATGAAATACAATATGTGTGTGAAATACCCCACTGAAGCTGGACAGCTTGAACGGGCCTTACAGCAGCAAAACCAGAGAACCACATCTATTGCAGTCACTCCAAACAGGCAGCTACAAATACTCAAGTTCTGAATGTAATGAGGTTTTGGATGCTCTGCTTACTCCCCAAAAGACTGCTGGAAAACTTTGTGGGTTTTCCCCTTTAGGGCAAAAGTTAACTTCAAGAGCTGCTCACATGAGAAATAAATTTAAGAGTGTGGGAAGGGAGAAGGCTTGATGAGGCTTTCAGAACAACTCCGCTTCTCGTTATTGCCAATGACATCATTCCCAGAATGGCCATGCTTCACAGGCAAATTCACCTACATCACATACCACTGTCCCTTCCTTTGAGTAGTAAGCTCCTTGCAGTAAGGAAGAATTTTGTATCTATCAGATTTCAGTCTCTTCAGTTTTCAGGTTAATCCAGTCCTTTCTAGATAATATCATCTGAATAGGTAAGTCCTCCCACCTCCCTAGCATCAACACAGTCCTAATCTATGCTTTAGTTATTAATGAAATTGAATGAATAAAGATAGACCAGCTCTGGACTCCAGTTCACTCCTAACAGTGCAGCATGTCCCTTAGAACAGTGTCCAAGATGACTTCTTGTTAAAACAGCTCCTATCCTCTTTGAGTTTCTCTCTCTTTACGATCCCTCTCTTATGTTTCACTACCTACACACTGAAGTGACATTCACTATTTTTATTAGCAAGCAGGTAAAGGAAGCTAATATGGGTAAGGTGTTACAGGCTTATGAACTGAAAGAGCTCCAACCACAACACTCGAGAAAGGAACAGGAACTGGAGTAATAAAAATGTGGCTGCACCTATAAACCTGATAGGAACAACACAGTTGCAGTTCCTCCCTCCACTGGGTGCTACAACCCCACCTGTACCTTGTGCCAAGCCCTGTTACTGACACAAGACCAGGGAACTTTTCTCAGTTGAGTCATTGATGAGCAGGCGACTTTGTGCAGACTTTGCAGCAAACAAGTAAGTTTGGTTATTCTTTATAGACAAATGAAATATCCTTTGTTACCTTTCCTTTTGTTAGCTCATTCATAGCAGCAGTACAGTAAAAACAATTTTCTTGAAGTCTTTCCTATTTGGGGTAACATTCCCTGCTGTTATTAGACACAGGTGAAATCAGCCTGTGGGCAGGGCCCTGTGTTGGTGAAGTCTGCAATCAAATGTTCAGTAGTTGTTACCTGCAATCAAATGTTCAGTAGCTATTGGTTACCTTAATTGTGAAATCTCTTATCTTGATTCTTGATCCTTAGAGGAGGAGGGGGGAAGAGGGAGAGCAAGGATAGTGAGAACAGAGTCACCTTCCAGACTTATTAAGATATAAGATTGTTAAATGCATTCATTATACAATGAGTGGGAAACAAGTTTTAAAGGCTGCTGAAGAGCTATTTGTAAACAAACACCGTGTGCACCTCAGCTCTGTGTTTATTCCAGGTAAGGTGGGTTGAAGTTAATCAATGAAGTCTAGACTTCCTGGTGTTATTTAGCCTTGTGGAGAATTGCACAGCAACACGTGAAGACCTCTGGATTTCATTGGGCCAACAACTGTGCAATAAACACAGTATTCTGTGGGGCTGGTGGCTAAGGATTGCTGCTTCTAGGTCTGACAAGACCCTTTGTCACCTGCTGCTTAATTGTATCTCACGTGGAAGAAATAGCATTCCTTCAAGGGCTACTGGAAACTTGTTACTTGCAATTTCTCTTATTTTTCACACTGCGTACAAACCCCAGAAGGACACTGGTGCAAGGCAATGGAGTTTAAAACCAGGAAAGAGAAGGTAGAAAGTCCTGACAGTGTATACTATACAAAGCAAGGGAATGCTGTTGCATACTATGCTTTGAGTGGAGTCTCCTGGGTGAAAACACTGCTTTTCACCCTTGTATTTGTGTTATGAAAATGAGGCTGAAAAGTCTGGAGGTGTATTGATGTTCTGGAAGAAATTCAAATGGTTAAGGATGTACTGTACCAAGCTCGGCAAGGAGGTACCTCTAGATTTTATCAAGCTGAAGTGGAAACTCCATCAATTTACTGTACGGAATAAGAGGAGAACTGCCAAGAGATCTTCTACTTCTCTGTTGATACCACTAGAGAAGATGCTTTCAGAAAATAAAACAAACAAAAGACAAGGGAAAGAGCAGGAGAGTCTGTGTAGCAGGGATCGTGTAGATATCAAGGTCAGCTCAGTTACCATCCAAAACTGACTGAACTTTGCACCTATACTTGCATACAATCAAGATAACTAAATAAATCTTCCTTCCCCGAATTCTGAAAAAATTGGCCTGTGAAAGCACATGCACAATGCAAACAATATTCAACACTGCCTGAAATCCTCTAAGTAATTAAACTAGATACAGGTCTCCTATTTGTTACTCTCTAAAGACAGGAATGGTCTGGAATAACACAGTTGCTAGTCTGACCTCAGGAGCAGGCAGAGCATCACAACAGGTTTTAAAAGAAAAAAAATAAAGATGGGGAAGTAAATGGAAATAAAGGAAAAAGATCACGAATCTGTCCCAGTCTGCGCCAGAGCAACTTCATGCTTTATGCCGGTAATTAATTTAAAATAAGTTGAATCTGACACTTTTGGCACAGGGACACAGAGAGAAGGAGTTGTTAAATTAGACAAGACAGACCTTAGCAGAGCAATTTTAAGGTGAGTAAGAAACTGGTTTAAAGAAAATGAATAGTGACTGAAATTTAATAAAGTTATTATTAATCCTCCAAACTCACAATTCTGCAATTCACCAGAATCCTCCTTTGGGAATAAGACTTCCAATAACTACAGTAACCTTTGCGTTCTTATCAAGAGACTGAGCTCTGATATTCACATGACTTTATGGACACAAGTGTCTGTTTTGCTGCTTAACAGCATTTTGGATTTTTGTTCCATCTGGTTTCCCTTTTTGCTGGCTGGGGTTCTCTGGTTTGGTTAATATTAAGAAGAACTAACAGGAAAGAGAATCTACTAGCATTTGTTTTGAGCTTCTCTGTGGGGAATATGGTACTTACGAGATGGCCTCTATCATATCCATTCCCATTTCAACACAGCAGTGTGCATGGTCAGCTCTTGCTTCTGGCAACCCAGACACACAGTAATAGCAATCACCCAGGATCTTGATCCGTAAACAGTGGTTCTCCTAAAAAGATAAGAATAATAAAGGACAAAGAAGTATTTAGCTTATATTCATGCTTGCAATAGCTTGCCTTTTAGGGCAGTGAATATTTAAGAAATCCAGTGAACCAGCACAATATGTCATTCTTGCAACAGAAGAATAAAAACAAGAGGAAACAAAATTGTAATAGAAAACTTACAGCTGCAAGCTTATCGAATCTGGCAAAGAGCTCGTTCAGTGTCATGACCAGCTCCTGAGCAGTGCACTGGGAGGCCAGACTGGTGAAACCCTCTATGTCTGCAAAGAGGATGCTTGGGAAAAGAGAGAGGGGAAAAAAAAAAACAGCTGTTACAAAATTGCTGCTGATATTTGAGTAAGTGTAAATTCCACAGTAGAAGTCCAGGATGGGAAGGCATGGAGGAGTGTCCCAGCCCTACAGCAACAAGGAGATGAGCAGCCCTAATGGCACATTATGATGCAGCCCCAACCCCACCTGCAGCACCCAGGAGCTCCTCTCAGTAAGACTGCAAGCACAAAATGACCAATGTGCTGCCAAATGGCAACTGCAGACCTTGCCAGCTGAGGCCAACTGTGACACACGGATATCACATCACACGTCCACCCAGGAAAAGGTGGGAAAGCCCTGAGAAAGCAGCCCGGACTGCTTTGAAAGCACAATCATTTGAATCACAAATAACATTAATGACTCTTTGATTTCAGTGAATCAATATTAATATTGTTGTGCTGCAAGGACAACAGTGGGTTGTGGGTTTTTTTTAAACTGCACAAAGATTCTGTCTCATTGATAATTATGACATGGAAAATACTGACTTGCAGTCAAAGCCAGCCATTATGGCACATCCAAAACTATTCAGTAAAACAAGAAGCAGGCTTTATCCATATAAATCTAAGATAAAATGTAGACATGCACACACATCTATATAAATAGAAAATTCGTAAGCTCTACTTGTATATTGGAATATTTATCTAGTGGTTGATTTGTTCTTTGAAGCTGATTATAGCCATCAAGATGTACTTGGAAAAGAAATTAAAAGTCTAAATAACAACCACTTTGGAATTGTTTCTTCTTTGTAAAATAAATCTCCAACATGTTTTAGGCAAATTGCAGAGGTATGTTTTCAGTTGGAATTCCCTGCAATGCCTTCAGTCAGAAAGCAAAACCAATAAAAACATTTTCACAAGCATTTTTTGTAAAAATCCTGAAACACATTTCAATTCTGGCATGCTTTTCATATTTTCCTTCTACATTTCAACTCCAATAAATCACCATCCAAACATATTGCATTAAGCACTTCTTTGTTAGTCACACTGATGCTAAAAAGTACAAGAAAAAAAACAAGTCAGGAATGCAGGGATGTCTGAATCAAAATATACTTCGCCATTTTTAAAAACTTGAGAAAACACACAAAAATAAATCAAGTTTCCACATATTTACAAATAAAAGTAAACCTCCTGAAGAAACACACTTGAAATCAAATGAAAGCTTAGACAAGTCTGTACTGCTCATAAGCAATTTAAGTATGAGCAAATATGTAATGCACAAATGGGAGATGTCTCCAGGTCTGGTGGCACTAACAAAACGTGTCTTGTTGCAAGCACGTTCCTCTTCTAAGATGTGGCAAACTGCAGATTATTCATTTTTGAACAAGTTCACACTCTGCTTGTGTGCATGTTGCAATAGCCTTGTGTTAGAACAGGAGAAATCGAGATCAGCTACTGCTCTGACATTCAAATACCAACGAGTGTGTCTCCCTACACAGGGATCCCCTGAGCCTACTCCTCATGCCTAATAAATGTGGATAAATGACTGGGGTTGCTCCCTCCATTCCCCACTACTATCATGCTAGATAAATGGATCAGATATTTCTAGAAGTGGAATGGTGGCAATACTTTCAGCCACACATATGAAGCAATCAGCAGAGACCTATGGAGCTATTCTACATATAGATTTGTGTCAGCTAACCAAGCACCTGAGTGCATTACAGCCAGCCAGTCTTGTGAGCTGCTCTGCTGCCAAACAGCTACACTGCTGAGCTGTCAGGAGACACTCTCTGGGACTCATGGGCTACAGGGAATGGAAAACCTCATCAGGGTATGGAAAGGACTGCATTTGAGATGGCAGAGGACAGAGCAGGTATCTGGAAACTGAAGATGGAGAGGATAGACACACATTTGTGTCAGGTGAGTGGAGAAAGAACAAGGCACAAGAGTCAGAGAGAACAGTCCTTGACAACAGGAACCCAGCCTGAAGCCTTTGTCCTCTTCTCTCAGCAAGGAACTCTGAAAACCACTAAAACACATTTTACTGCTCTGCCTAATCTGTCCCCTGCACACACTCTTGCTAGCACTGCAGCTCCAGCAGCAGAGACACCAGCCAGGTTTCTCAGTCCCAGCCCTGCTAATGACCCACAAGGGAGAAATGGGGATCCAGGAACTCCTGCTCCTTCTCTTCCTTCTGTTATTAGCCCTTGTAGCCCTTAAATTCAGCCTGCTCCCTGTACAGTCCAGAAGTGACTAGGAAAAGAGATATGTCTTACAGTGGCCATTGGGGAACAGCACACGAGCCTCATCCTGTGTTTAGTCAGAGCTATTATTTGAAAATGAAGCCTGTTATATCTGTGTCCTTATATACACAACACACACAGTGAGAAGTCTGAAGCACCTCCACACCCTGCCAGTGCATCCTACTCAGATTCAGCCTTAGAGATTAAACACACAGCTTCCCACTACCCTTAACTCCTCACTCCACACTTCAGTCTTACATGTCAGACTACCCTCAGCAGTGAAAAGATTGAATGAAAGGACCATGGTGTTGGTGATTGTGATGAAGGGCCCAACTCATGCCAACTATTTGTCAGTTTTCAGAGGTCATGCCATTTCCTTGCTGGTGGGAGGATAATGCCAGTAATAGGCCTCCCTTGTGCCAAAATGTACGGTAAATGACAGTGGTCAACAAAAGGTCAAATGAAATAATTATTATAGCTATAAAATATCGTGAGATAAGTAAGGCAGTGGTTTAGCAGTACTATTAGCTGAAGTTGATTAGAAAGGATTGACCACACAATCTGCAGCCTGGGCATCAGCAACTATTATCGGCCCTGAGTCCCAGTTCCTTCATCTGGGAAGCTACTGCTTTGTGGAAAAACCAGTTTAGCATGTAATTAAAATGTTGTAATGGTTTCAGAGATCTTGATATATTTTCCACTCCATCACTGTCTTCAGATTTACCATCTGATTGGGTTTTGTCCAGCAGTAACCAGGGTATGACCTCAAAAAATACAGAAAATGGTTTATTTCTGGGAAAGACAGAGAAGAAAAGAGGAGTTATCATTAATTTTATATGTATTTTTAAATTCTTTCTGTTTTATTTTGGTTCAAAAGTACCACAAATTGTGTTTTAGGGTAGAGGTGAATACTTTCCTAAGCTCCTATTTCAGTTCCTATTTCCAGCAAGGACTGGCTCAAGATTTCATAGCTGTACAAGGCAAGCTCAGTTTTGTGCCTGTTGCCCTACGTGGCTCAAGAGACTGACAGGAAAAAAGGATGAAAAAGAGCCTGATGGCAGATCCTGCCATTCTCCCCTCTGCTTAGGGACCAGCCTGATACCTGCCTGGTCTCACCCAAGCCTGGGGAATGGGAAAGGCAGATACAGGGACTGGAATACCCCATAGCTGCTGGCTCCTATGGATTCCACCATGTCTGAAGGGCAGCACAGGGCAGGCTGGGCTCACAGCTCCAGCTCCAGCTGCTGCCATGGGAATGCCAGCCTCTGCCTGAGCTTGGCTCTTCCCAAAACCACCGGCACACAGTGGACTGCAAGGCCTCCCTGAGGAGGATGTCTGGGTGCTTCGTGCACAGTGCTTCGCAGAACTGCAGAGGCAGACTGAGCTGAAATGGAGGGAGGCACGGCTAGGATGCAGAGACAAGAGGAGAAAATTCCCAATCTGCTGAGTTCAGCTTTCCCATTTTTTGGTCTGTAATGCATTCACAGAACAGTTAAAACACACCTGGACAAGCAGCTCTGAAATCAGCAGGAGCCTCAGTGCAACATCCCAGAGATGAGCTCAAGTCCCTCCCACTGCACCTGGAGTCCTACCACTGCAGGTCCTGTAAAACCATCTCCCGTAAGCCGGGTGATCCTTGCACTGCTGATGTACCCTGAGGCAGAAGCATCACAGGAAGTTTGGGATGGCAAAAGATGGCAAAAGAGAACTTTCTTTGCAAGTGTGCAGGAAAGGGAGAGATTTTGCAGAAAGCAAAGAACATAAGGAGTAAGAAGAGCCAAGGACAAGGTGGGAAGTGGGAAACCACGAGACGTTTAAAAACCACACACATCTACAGAGAATGATTTTGCAGTGCAGACTTAAATGTCTGGAGGTAATACAGGAGGGACAAATGCATCCTTATCAAAGGAGGGACATGACACAAGTTTCCCTGCAAATGCAGGATTATTCAAAATGCTAAATTAAATCATGAGTGCTTCTAATGTAAAAACAAAAAAACCCAGTCGTGTTCTATTTCAAGCCATGTGCGTGCCATGCACGCCAGCCACAACATAAATCAAGCAAGGCAAGAAACACAAACCCTATCACCATCACAACGGTAATGCCAGTCATGAATATAAACACCATGTGTTGCTGGAAACCAAACACCACAGGCACTGCATGGGAAACAGAACAAAACCCCAGACTTGGTGAGCTTTAATGGCTTATAATAACTGCAAAGTGCTTTTGACTGGATCTGAACCAAAGCCATGCTATTTTACCACAATGAATGCTACCTACAAGAGAAGAAAGAGTTAATGTGTCATGATAAAATAATCATTGCTCATTAGAAACAAGCATTCATGAGCAAAGGTGTAACAAGAATGCCCCTGGCTATAGACACAGTCTGCCCTTGTCAGTGAGCTTACTAGGCTAATGGGTGAGGACAGGGTCTCAGGGTGCTACACTATCCACTGCAATCGGTGTTGCATGTCATTGAGTCATACTGCAAATAAGGGAGAACAAGGAAGGATGAACCAGGATGAAGCTGACAAAACTCTCACTTGAAAGGCTGGGTCAAGCTCCTAACACCAAAGTAGGCCTTCAGAGAACCACAGTAATGTGAAAGTTGGAAGGGACCTCCAGATGTCATCTTGTCTAACTCTCTGCTCAAGCAGGGCCACCTAGAGATGGTTACCCAAGACAGTGTTAAGATGTCTTTTGAGTACCTCCAAGGTGGGAGCATTTCTTCAGCATTTTGGTAAATGAGTCAATTATTGCACTTGGATATTTGTTTAAAAGCCAGTTCCCCTCCAGCACTGTAAGCCCAGAATTATTTTCCAGCTCCAGTGGCATAAACATAGTATTAAGTTCATCTAGAAGTTTCTGGAATAGACAAGACATCAGGATATATCCAATCTCTCCTTCCCAGCTATAGCTACTTGGGGATGGGATGGCATGGAGATCCTCTGTGTCTTCTACTCACCCTGTGCACAGAATAGGATTCCAGCTTTCAGAAACACTTAGGACGTCTCATCATGCTCTTTCCCTGCTGAATTTGATAGCAACAACAAAAGGACAAACCAAAACAAGCTGAGGACAAGTTCACAGCAGGGCCACAGTGACCATGGTCAGGCGGCAGCATGTCTGGGAAAAGCAGCACTAATGTGAGCAAGGGCAGAAAAGCCCACCTAGGGAGGGTGAAGCGGCCCACACAGATCATTGTGGCATGAGTGACAGCCCAGTGACCAGTCCAGCAAGCTGCTTCTAGACTATCTCAGGTCTCAACAGCACGTCAGCCTTGCTCTCTAGGGATGTCTATGTGACAGGCTAAAGACACAGCCTTAGCGATGCAAAAAATGTTCTGCAGAACAGCAGGACATCAGACAGACCAGAGGTTAAAATTTTTCCTTTTCCTACAGTCATGGGAAAAAAAGCAAACACAACAGTAAAAAGATACACACTCTATCCTAAACTTATATGGTCATTTCAGAGAAGATCCATTTAGTATTGGAAATCACCTATTGTTTCAAATGAGCCCCAGCACTGCTGTGACACAGGAGCTGGCACAGCTCCCCCTTGGAAAGCAGGACTCAGTCTGGCACCACATTCCATCTTGAGATCAGTCATACTGGCTCCCACTTGCTCAAGAGGGTGAGAAGGCGCACATGTACACAAATGTTGTGATGAGCGAAGGAGTACTGGCGAGGGAGAGAAAAACACAAAATAGGAGGAAATACACAAAAAAAACCCTACAAAACCAAAACCCTGGAACTGTGAGTCTTTTCACCTTTTTCTTTACAACAAAAGGCAGGAAGCCTACCTCCTACCCCTCTGCCAAAGTTGCCAAAAATGTAAACCAAACCCACGTGCCATATTTGAGAACTTCGCTCAGCAAGGCCATACTAAGTGAATCTGGTGACAGCAAAAACCACAAAGGAAGCAGGAGACCAGATGGCTCTGGGAGACACTGGTGGCAATGTGCAGACTGTCATCCACAGCCAGGATCATTGTAAAGACACAAACTGCAGAGCCCTGCTTTGACTTGATTTTCCTGTGTTTGCTCTCAGGTGAGTGTTACTGGAGTCAGAACTGCCTGAGGGAGCTGCCTGAGGGAGAAACATGGCACCATCCTGTCCTTCATGGTCAGTGCTCCTCACCTCGGTGCCTGTGGCCTGTCTCTCACTGACAGCACAGGAGATGAGAAGAAATTCAGATCCTGAAATCACTAACCAGAAGGGGAAAAATGCACCACAATGCAAAGAAAAGTTTTTCCATGACCTCCCTAGGTTTGCAGTTCACAAGCGTGAGTAGCATCCCCAGTTACTGGAACTTAGCTATAGCTAGGCAACATCACTACTCCTGTTTTTATTTTAAACATGAAAAACTTGCTATCCTCTCCTTCTAAACATTTTGAGCTACAAGATTTTCCTATTTCAGCAGACTATATTTAACCAGATTGATTTTTCAGTGGAAACAGGAGTAATAAATAGTCTTTTGGGAAGAAAAACTCCTTGAGGAAGGCAAAACCAAATAAAAATAGACATGCAATGGCTACCAGCAAAACTATAGGTGTAACACACTATAGATGGCTTTGAGACAAGTGAAAGGAATTTTAATCCTCCATCATTGTGAGCTGAATTAGATGCTGCTGTCTATCAAACCTAAAAGAGATTCAACCATTTTAAATAAGACTTTGTGTTATTAAGAAGGAGGAAATGTAGACCTTTTTCATTTATCTAAGAAGGGGGACTGAGGGGTATGCCAATTTTTTTCCAATTGTTCTGGTCAGGGGAAAAAACATATACATTCAAAAGAAGTCAAATCCATTACATCCCCAAGGAAATTTAAGAGGGGGAAGTTGAAGGATAGGGCCTTTTGCAGGAAGGAACCATGCACAGCGCTGACCCCAACCATGTGCTTGTGCTCTGGCTCCGAGCAAGCCCAAACCCACCCATCTCTGCCTGACTAATACAAAAGAGCTGGCAGATCTGTCCATACTGGAGCTGAATCCAGCCCATGCCAAAATAAATCATTGATTCATTTTTGTTCCACAACACAGCCAAAAATTCAGAACTCCATGTAAAACAGAAAGGAAAAGCCATATTCTGGTTTTCTAACTTTAAGTGTGCTTTTTCCTTTGAGCATTCCTGCAGTCTGTTTTCTGGAATTAGAGCAATCTCTGATATCAAGATCTTGCTGTAAATCAGTAAATAGGATAACAGAGCTAAGAGAATTCTGAAAAAAGGGACCAACAGCTGTATTTCTGTTCAGGGCAGGAAGATACTATTCCTTTTTGCCTTTGCTTTGAGACAATACCTTGCAAAATTGACTGAAGTTATAGAAGCAGCATGGTAGGAAAGAGAAACAACTAAAAAAGTAAGCATTAAAGCAAAAGAAAACCTGTTGAAAAGAGACTGTGTGCCAGCAATCAATTGGTTGTAAGAGAAGGAAAGAGGGTAATATATTTTTCCACTGTTAACAGTTTCACAAGTATATCCTGGCTCAGGCACATGGCATAAAGACGAAATTGCCTCTAATCAGGTTTGTGCTACTTTCTGTTATATATTGCTCAGGTCTTTGTACTTGATGGAGAAAGAATGAGCTCTTCATAGCTGTGAAAACTGCCTTCAGTCTGTTCTTCTCTGGTATCATGGATATTCAGGCAAACAATGATGCTTTTGTACTCCCTAACCAAAAAGCTGCAGTAATTCTGCATGCAGCCGTCACTTCAGTCTAACCTTACTCCTTTGTTCTTTCCCCCAGCTTTCCCAGTGTCCTGTTCTTTTAGGATTTATCTACTTTGTCATTTCAGCAAGTCAGGGTTTTCCCTCTGGAAAGTCTCTACATAATGAAAACATTACATTAGTACATAAATGTCATCATTTAGAACATTAAGGAGCAATTGCGCCTTTCCCAAAGTGGGTAGTTAGCAACATACACCGACTCCCCATGGATCAGCTGAGAAGGGACAAGTGCTATGATGCTCTGTGTAAACGATTTCCACTGGTAGCTTATGAGATCAATAATACAAAGTGGCCAGTTGGTGGGAAAACTGAGTGCTAAAGAACGTAAACATGAGTCTTCCTGCCCTTTTTGGAGCAGTCAGCATGAGTGGACTTGTTGCCCCCTCTCTTCTACACTTTTAAATGCATTTGAGCTGTTGTGTTTTTAAAATTACACTGATGAAACTGTCAAGACAAATTGGCCCTAAGCATTTAGAGACACTTAACTGTGTACCCTTTATAATGGTCACTTTTCTGAGAAACACCAGTGAACACCAGTGGAGAGGAACTGTAAAATGAAGACTTAATTCTTCATCAGATATTTTGAAAGTTAAAATGGCTGTCCAAAGAAAACTGTACAACTCATTAACTGAGGGATCAATGTTATTTGATTAATTAACAAACCTGATAATAAATTTAATAATAAACCACATCCATGTTCTCAATAACAAGGGAGATTGGCTCCAATCTTGCTTTCTTTTTTTCAGAATCAAATTCTTTCTTTCAGAATCAAATGGAAAGGAAAAAATCCTGCAGGAAATTGAACTCATTATCTGGTTGTTCTACACTGCATTAATTTTCCTTAATAATAAGAACCAGTAATGAATAGATACCCTCAACTCACAACTAAAGTCTCCCAACTTTACAAGGGCTATAATATGACATTAAGGGTTTCTTTTCCTTTTTAAGATGTCACCTACGATCACATCTGAATTGATTAGTGGCATTTGGGTTAATATCTATCTTCGGTTCCCTTTGGTGACCCAAAAAATACAGCTTCTGCGGAGAAACAAGGTAAATATAATGAAATTCTGTACAAGTGGTATCAACAGTAAAACCATTCCTCCTCAGAAGGCAGTTCAGGTGAGTTACTGCATAAGGATTTCTATGCAAAGATGGTCCTTGAACAGGGACTATGAAATTCCATTTCACCTCTTAAGCCCCTAATATATCTCATATTCCAAATACTTGGCATATTTCTGTAATTTCATAGAGAGTAAGCAGTGACATTAAGCAATTGTTAAAATGTCATTGGTGCTAGGAAAGCAACAACACACTATTTTCTAGATAGCAGTACGGTATACATATAAAATACATAAAGATGCTCAAGATGACATGGGAAAATCCTGGCAAAGCAGGAATGTGAATCCTGGCCTCCTCAGTCCAGGAAACGTCCACACAAACCCTACTCCTGACATGGAGCAGGAACCATGGAGATGGCAGGTCTGCTCACTGCATATGTAAGTCTCTCCAGCTTTCCCCTGATCTTTGCTATCAGTGGTTTCTTCTCATAATGAAGCAGACATATAATTTTAACTTAATTTCAAGAGAATTACTGTAATTGCTCCACCAGAATAATAGATCTACATATAAAGAAATGGTTTTCCTCTTCCATTTTCCATTGGAAAATTTAATTCTGTGTTAATGCATTAAGATATTTCACTAAACAATTTGCTTGCTACTCTCATTATTCACAAAATATTACCACCAAATGTAGTTCCTGAAAACAGCTATTAGTTTACCAGTGTACTAACACCAATAAAATCAATAGAGTCTTACCAGATATTTTCTATAGCACAGAAAGCTACCTTGGAGACCACTTAAACCATATACTATGGTAATGTGTCTCATAGCATAAAAAAAGAGGAAAGTTGCTGTTTCAGATCTTGCTACATCTATGCAAAACCAATCTAGCTAATTTCTGTTTACTTTCTATGCCACTGCAATAGCAGCAATTTTGGTTTTCACAAAGCTGCATGAAATGGAATTTAAGTGCCAGGGAGGACACATGCCCATGTGAAGTCTAAGACAGCTAGCAGTAAAATTGTGGCTAACGAGTCACAGGCCAGACAGGTTGGGACCTTCCCTGTTAGGAATCTGAGAAATCCAAAGCTGAATTCACTTGCAGAGAAGGAAGGAGTTTGAGGAGAACAACCTGCCTCAAGTGAAATGTCTTTTAGAGTATCCATGTTAACAGCAACACTGATCCTGTCCCGAGCATTGATACATTCAGGTTTCTAAAAGATGCATTGGATTTGTTCTTCCAGACAGGAGTAGCCAAGACTGTAATAAAGTAAAACACATCCAAGCTCTCCCTGGGGGTCTGTGCTGTAGCTGCACCAATTGATGTGGTACAAGCTCCCAGCTCCAACAGGGCTGGGGTGTCAGGCAGGTCTGGAGCAGTGGAGAGGGCAGCAGAAGGAAACAGAGCATGCAAACCGAACACAAACCGTAAAGGTCTTTGAACAGTCTGGAATTTGCAAGATGCTCACAAAGGCATTTGGCAGCTGTGGTATTTGGTGTTTGTATGGCTGGGTCAAATGCTCCTGTAGTTCAGAGATCAGGAGATGATTCCCTATTCTTACACACCAAGCCACTCTCCGGAAGCCTGAAAATGCTTAGCACAGCTACTCTTTCTTATATACCACAATAAACAAACTTGCAAAAGTGCTGGATTCTAATAGCCACTGCAAAGAAAGCAAGCAAGCAGGGGGGAGGTGGGGGGAAAGCACAGCAGCCCACACATCAAATGCTGGTAGGCTCAGTGCTAAATAGCAGATGATTCTTACTGAATAACTGCCCTAGATTTTGCAAACAATACAGGGAACAAAAATAGAAACCCATTTACATATTGCTGTTAATAACTTTATTTATAGTGTCACAGCTAGAGCACAGTAACTGCAGCCATGGCTTAACTTGAAAGCCATTCACTGTGGAAGAGTCAGACAGATACTGTTTTCTCAATCCTTATGCAACTGAAAAAAAAATTCTGCTAACAACATCCAGCCACCAGAATCCTTGTAAACAGAACCAGAAAAGAAGTTAGCAGCAGTCAAAGCCAAAAGCAAATAATCTCCAGGATCCCCTTGGCTTCTGCACTTTCTGGCTACTTAGGACATGCTGCAGTTAATCAAAGACCACCAGGGCTAGAAACCCTGACAAGTAATTTTTCACTTCAGTTTGAGCCTCATGATAGCACCTTACAGGAACAGTTGACTGTTGTTTAATTTATTTCTTTGGTTGTTATTTATTTGTTTGAATTAAGAAATACAGACAGGGCTCAGACTAAGTCAGCAGCTGCAATAAGAAACAGTATGTGTCCAACATTTAAGAGAATCCCTCCCCCATCTGTGCTGCCATCTGCATGACTGTAGCCAAATCTTACCTGGGAGCCAAGACTCCTGCCAGCTAAAATACCACTGACCTGACACAAAAACCTGGCATATCTTTAAGGTATAGAAACACACACAGAAATGTGTGCCCTTTATTCCATAATATTTTGCAAGAGCCTGCTATTTATAAGTAAATGGAGTGAAACTGAAAGCAAGAAAACCACCTCCTAAGACACATCACCCAAGATGTGAGAAAACATGGATCTAATTTTCCCTTTGCCTGAATCCATCCTGAACTGGACAACTGGCTATTTTGGATTGGGAACAGGGGTGCCCTAAGGACCTCATGCTGCAGCTGCTCATTACATATAAAACACTCAGAATAATTAGAGGCAAAGACAGCGAGCGCTCCGCTCTGCCCTGCTGATTATGGTGCACGCTGTGACATGGGACAGTGGGATTCAAGCTGCTGCTCCAGGGTTTGATTCTTTTTTATAAAAAAAATGAAACAGAATTAACAAAAGAGAATGAGGATGCCTTCTTCATTTATGGCCTCTCCTAGGAGATGTGGCCTCAAACGCCCTCTGGTACATGGGAAAACTGAATTCAGAAAACCTACCCTAGCATGTGGGTTGAGCCTCTCTGCTCTTGATGAGCATGGTGTGCCTCATCACTTGTGCCTCTTCAGGTCTTTGCTACCCTCTGTGTTGCACTTTCTGCCACATGCAGTGTCAACTGAATTCATTAACTCTGGGTTTCCATTTTAGTGAGGAACAGAAAGATGTCCCTTTGGCACAGCAGCCCAGCTGACCTGTCTCACTCGCTCCCCTGCAGCCAGCACCCACGAGAAGTCCCCAGCACAGAGTGTATGTGTGCTTGTGCACACTCCCTGCTTGTTCCTTAGGCACAATTCCTCAGAGCCTTCAAGATGTAGTCATTAGGACATTTCTGCAACGGGAGCCAAGTATTTCTGAACTCTGATCAGCCTCACTACCAAGTCAAATTAAAGAACTCATTATCCATCTCAGGTTGTAACTTTTCAGACAAGGTACCATTTTCAGTTTACTTCTTCCCCATTGCATACTTCCAAGGAAAAGCATCTCAGCAGGTAAGCCACACCAGCAATTTCAATGTCCCTGGGCTTTGCAAGAAATTTGTAATCACTTCAAATCTCAACAACAAAATTTTACTACATTTGAAGCTGAAAATTATAAAGAGTACTGGATAGTAAGAACAGAAAATCACTTACAATTTACACCCTGTAACACAACTACATGAGGCCTATCTAAACTGTGACCTGATGGCCACTATTCCACAAAAGGGGAGAATCCTAGGGAAAAAAGGCAAGGACGTGAGTTTTTTCTCATTTTTAATTGAAACAAAGTAGAACTATTAAATGAAAAGGCTTTTTTTCTCTTTCCTGGAAAGGAAATGAATCTCACAAAGGGGCTTACAGTAGTTTTGAATGCAATCCAGAACAAAAGGTTCCAAATGAAACAGAATAATTATACTTTTATGGATCAGCTCTTGGCATTTGTTGAAGCCTGATCTGTAACTGCAATTGCTCAAGTTCCTCTGAGCAGAAGCCAAAGTTTTGTTTGTTTTGTTCTACAAATTGATTCTTATTAGCTCATTCTTTGGAAACAGCCAAGGCACAAAGCAGTGGTGCATTAGTGTGCATGTTCCTGTGAATTGAGGCTCTCCAGCAAAACTGCTGTGGCACATAACTGTCCACTATCTACACCTGCTTGCATCTGGTTTCCACTGTCCCTCTCTTTTCCTCCAGACATGCTAACAATTAGTAAATCTGCTCCTTTCTTTCCACGTTTTTTTGTGGTCTTCCCCACATTTTTTGTCTACCTCTCCTCCCCACTAATATCCCATCAACTCTGTGGCACAGATTCTCTCAGTTCCTTCATGGTCCAGGGAGTTACAAAGCACCTCTCTGAATTGCTGCTTCATTCAGCACTGATGTATGGGTCTGCCAGGCCTTGGAGATAACAGAAATTAAATAGTTGTGAGAAGAAGGAGGGTTGTCCTAGTAACCCTCTATTAGCAGCATTCCCCACAGTGAGCAGGAATGGAGCCAGTGTATGATCACATTCTGCAAAGAATCATGCGTAAGTTAAAAAACCTACCCAAACCACCATCATCAAAAAACCCCAAAACAATGAGCTGACATGGCAGATCAAACTGTCATTACTGTAACTCTGCCGGGAAAACTCCCCAGTGCCTCCTACATGCACCTTCCTCTTTATGTGAGAGGGAAAGTTGTGCTTCCAGATGCTTTTAACTACTGCTGGGACAAACAGGCACAGCTGATCTTGCAACTCACCAAAGCCCTGGTCACCCAGCCTTCTGCATGCCACTTACTGGGGAGATCTCTGCAACAGGAGGCTAGGAGAGAATATTTAGCTGATGGCCACACAGATCCAAGTTTGATAAATAGACACCACACTAGGATTTTCATCTTGGGGTCAGTTCTGTAGAACTGCAGATGAGGAAGTTGATTGTGAATGTCAATGATCCCCCTATATATTTAAGGCATCAATTTAGGAGGTTGATTCAAAAAAATTGACATGGTTACTGGTCAAGAATGGCCTTAGATTTTCTCAGTGCCTTGGAGAGCATCGCATCAGATATTTGTCAAAATCACACACAGCAACCACAAAGAGCCCTGCTGGCCATGGTATCAAAGAATATAACCTATATTGCTATATTTTGGTTGCTTTTTAAATAGCACACACAGACACTTCCCAATCTCTGAAAGCCACCTGCAAACTTCCAGATCACAGAATCTACACAGTTTTACAAATCCTTAGTCCCAGCATTTAAAATTGTGTGCATCCTTCTTGGGCTTTGTAACAGAAACACAAATGGGCACAGGAAAATCTCAGTTTTCTATAAAGTGCACTTTTATCATTCCACAAGGGCAATGTCATGCCAATGGGATGTGTGTGACGAAATTAATTAAACCTTTGGTCTTTTGCCTCCTTTGCTCTTTTGTGCATTCCTCTGGTGCTCCTCATTTCTGTTAGTTGTTTCTGAAGTGACCTGTTCTTAGCTTGGTTTCTTACAAAAGCTCCACTTAAGGAATTATGCAGACTGCACAGTCAGTACCAACCTCTCCCCAACTTTTCCACCACTTAGTATAAAGCAAAGTTAATAAAAAAGAGGAAGTTTAGAAACTACACTATGACTTCCATTTACTGAAGGACATAGACTCAAGTTAGCAATGGTACTAACTTGAGTCACAGGATGCCAGACCACTCGAGAGCTCTTCTCCACTAATTGGTTTCAACTTTTGTCTCTTCATTATTTATCCAGTGTCAAAATTATATATACACCAGTAGGAACAGATGCACAAATTAGCAGCAATTGTTGGGGGATATAAATATAATATAAAACAAGAGAAGTTAATCCATCCCCATCCAAAACTGTGCCTCTTTTATAGCTTCTGTAAGAGAGCTTCAAATAGTTTTGCAAAGTTTCCTGCATTACAGAATAAAAAGTTTAACTAATTTTTGCTTTTCAGTCATTATAATCTAGGCAGGAAGCAAAAAGGTGGGATGATGATTTTAATAAAAAACCTCTTCAAATGTTATATAAACTCAGGGTTCTTAAAACCACTTTGCATGTTAACTATATGACAAAGCAGTTCATCAACTGAAATCTCACGAAGTCTTTACAGGAGAAAAGCAACTCTGTAAAAGCAAGTCTTCACAGAAGAAAAGTTTTGTTCAGAGAATGCTCAATTTCTTTTGTCAAGGTTACTCCAGAGTACAGAGGACTGGGAGTGAATTAGTTGAATAAACATAATTTGGTGCTTTTTTTTTTTTTTTTACTATAAATTTGATACATTTGTTTTTTATCGGACCATTCAACAGTTATACTTACATTTTTAAAAAAATAATTTATTCTTAGTACTAGTGAAGAAAAAAGAGAATCCAAATAACCTTGATGAGTTAAAATTATGCTCTGTAAACTTCTACAGGCACCTTCAGTATTCTCTCCAAATTAGTCTTCACAGTATTTCATCATTAAAACATCTAACGCTCTTCAATCCATCACCCTGTGAACTTCACAGGCCCTTGTGTAAACTCAGAATAGCAGGGTGTGAATTATACATCACAGGCCCTTCCTAATTGCTGATGGCTTGCTGGTGGCTGCAGAGCTGCAGTCACCTGGCACGCTGCACTTTTGGGATGTTATCTTTATTCCAACACACGAGTTTAGGGAGTGCATCCAGCAGGGTGCCTTGCAGCCAGTTATTTATCTGTTTTGTTCTTCAGAGGGTACAAGGCTCGCTCACGCCCCTGATGACACCAGGGGCTCCCAGCAGGAACCAAGATCACAGTATATTCCCAGTTCAAAGAGGAAGATCACAGAGCAAATGAATACTTAAACAAGTTAGCATGTATTTGTTCTTAAAGGTGCACACCCACAAAGAGGTAGATTTGCTAAAATATATAAAACAGCTGTATTTTTTGGCTTCAAAGTTTCCATGGCTGAACCATCAATACATTTGTTACTGAGAGGGAGTGACCCTGGGTTGCAACATCCCCTGTAATATTAACACCCAGATTTATTGCACAGCTTTGAGGTCAACTCCAGGTTTATCAAGGCTGCAAAGTAAGTGATTTTCTTTACAGGTGAATTTTAGTGTGAACGATCATCTCCAAAAGATAAGGGGCTTTTTTTCCTCACAGAAGTAACAAATTGATTGAGACGAGTGACTAGTGGTGTAAGAGCAGATAATTTCACTTTCACCCATGGGTGAAATCTACTTCTGCACTTCCTAAAACTTCTTGCTAACTTGAAAGAAAAAGAAAAATCTGCAATGTTAAAAAGCAAAGATTCACACCTGCCAGGCATAGGTGAAACTCCCAGGAGCTGGCTCTTGACAGAGAGAGTTCCTGCTTAGGTAAAACTCACTGCTGTCATTTGGGGAAAGACGTGGGCAGGCTCATTTTCCTCCTACTCACTTTTCTCATCCTACAGCTTCAACCAGAAGTTACAGCAATTAAATGCTCTGAACTCACATGAAACCCACAGTTACCCCCCACCTTTGGGCAAAAATAACTTTCTACTGCTCGTGGGCACATGCCTTGAACAAGGAAAAGGAGGGAGAGGTCTTGCCAAGCCGTGGTTCTGAGAAACAACCAACCAAGCCATCAACACTCTTTGGAGGAAATCGAAGCTTATGGGCTGGCACCGAGAGCAGCAGCAAGGATGCAGGACATGAATAAAAGTGGCTCTTGGGCTTTCTCCTGCTTAATGCTGCTCTTCCTCATTTTTAAACAGAAACCATCAATTTTCATTCTGCCTCACCACTGAAAGGAAAGAAGACAAGGAGGAAGATGGATTACATAGCAAATATTAAAAAAAAGTTACTGCTCCTGCCCTTTCCTGGCAATGAGGCCTTCCAGAGAAATTAAAGCTACACAAACTTTGGCTGAGATGAGGGATTGTGTAATATTTGAAAATATCCACAGAAGAACTTTCAGAAATTTATACCTGCCATAATGTAATTTTATTTATTAAGGAGCATAAGTCCTTCACCACCAAGAAACATTAAGAACGGATGTCCTGTGTGTGAGGACGGCGGGAGGAGGGAAGACAAAGATGTTTGCTTAGTTGGATTTTTCCTCAAATGTCATAGTTCACAATTCCATAGAACCTTGCAACCTGGGAATTTAAAAAACTTCATAAGCAGCTAATTAGGCATCACAACACCTAAAAGTTGAAGAGGTTGAGTTGACACAGCTGGTCTGAATACCCTGACACTCAGCCAAAGTACAACTATTTGGTCATTTTTAAGGGGAGAACTTTTTGGTGTTAGAATGTCATTAAACCAGAAGACGAGCTACAAATGTTTTTAATTTAAAAATGCTGAAAGCAAATGCTCGTATTTCATTTCTGCAAATGGTTTAGTTTAAGTTGTCAAGAAGTTTAAGAAACTCTGAAAACAGGTTAATGTTGTTGAGTACATGATTCATAAGAATTATGTGAAGGGGTGAAGAGAGGAAACTGTCACTTTTACTGCACTTGGATGCCAGCCCTAAAATAAGCTTCTTGAAACAGTTCATCAAAAGAATTTCAATGACAAAGCCAACCCTTATCCCTTCACAGAGGACTTCAAGCCTCCTTTTATAGCACAGAGATTACTATATTTGGCCAAACCTAGATAACATTAAAGCCATTATCACTGCAGTGAGACACTATAAATAGCAGTAGTAATGTAAAACACTTAAAATTCTGTCTGGGAAGCATGATAGATAAACAATATTATCTATGCATAATTCAGGGCTTGTCTATCACACATAATCTCATTCATGATAACATGAACAAATTTAGTTACATAATTCACCTTGTTGTTTACCCAAAATTACTTGCATAGTCTTGGGAACTCCTTTCCTGATTGCTTTTGACAATAGACTTTATATTTAACACACACACATATGTGGGAAAGGTCAAATCATGCTCTGAGGTTCTGGATTTGTCAAAGTTAATTCTCATTCAATAAATCAGGACAGGAAACTGTTTAATTTTCTGTTTAAAGGTTCTGTTCTTGTGCATTGAAAAAGAGAGAATTAACCTCAAACATTTGCATCTTTGTTTTGTCACCACACTAAAATTTTGAAAAGAACATAATCCTGAAACAAATTTTGCTGCCAAAAATTACAGGAAATTATATTTTCATTGTGGATAAATTAGTCTCTGAACTTTACTTTCCATAACAATAATCAGAAGATTATGAACTCATTTGCAGGAAGTCCAGATAAAAAGATTTGCTCAAAAAAGATTGTCTTTTACCCATTGAGGTCAAAAAGACCACTGTATTTTGCATTTAAAAAGTGATCTTGCCCTTATGGGGAGACAGCCCACCCTCTAAGAGAAGTGTACCACAGTAAGCAATATCATAGCAGAACTGCTCTGTATTAAAGGATAATGACTATGTTTTACAGACTTACTGCTGGTACTTGAGGAAGATATCTTCTACACCGGTTTAAATTGACTTATTTTTTCTTAAACATACAGAAAAAAAAAAAAAAAAGTAGTGTATAACCTCTTCTTCTTCGAAAGAAGAAAAAAAAGAACAAAAATATACCCAACAAAAAATCCCTGAACCATGTAACCTAGAATCCAAAACTAAGCATATAACAGCAGAACTGTAAAGTTAAGGACACTTCATTTCTAAACTAGAAAAGAAAGCCTACACACATTAACTTTACATAATTTTAGATTAACATTTTCTGCTGATAGAATGGTTTGGGTTTGGTTTTTAATTAAAATTAGAGGTGGTCCCAAAAGCCCATACCAAATCATCCCTGAAAATTAAAATATTTAATCTTGTCTGGAAGAGAATTTAGTAAGCCACTTCTCCCACACAAAATGTCAAACAGGGTAAGTGCACAAGGCTGTGCTCCTGCACCTCCTGAGTTCAAAGGACCAAAGTTAAACCCATCTGGGTGGAAACCTCCACAGCCTCATTATTTCCATGTTGATGGTGGGTTTGGAGAGCAACCTCACTCTGAAGATCCAAGGAAAATCAAGATGTCAGGTTCCAGGCATTAAGATGACAATCAAACTTTTAAATCAATAGCTAACAAAAATTCCCATACTTTCATTTAAAGTCTACCTGTATACACAATCTGGGAGAACAGGGGAAAAAAGAATCGCTGAATACAGCTGATGGAGAAGGAAAACCCACACCTCTGTGCAAATACACAGACCTTCCCACTCCTCTGAACTGCAGAGGAAATGCTCCTGCTGATAAATCATCAACAGGAAGCCAGATTCAATGGCTGGGCACAGCACCCTTGCACTGACTTCACATACTTCTCAATTGCCTTGACACAATAACCTTTAGCTCATAAAAACTTAGCTCTTATGACATTTTTGAATAGTGATGAAGACAAACCAGAATTTCTTGGAGCATTCTCATCTCAAGAGGCTCCCCCTGAGCATCTCCCTGCGCAAAGTAAAGAGCATGCTTGCTTTTATTCAGCCAGTTCATTAATCAGCATCACTGAGATGCTACCTCCCCCCTCCATGGTGTTTCTGTGTGCACGTAAATGCTTCAAAATCATCCACAGTCATTCCCACTAGAGGTGGTTTCAGTGCACCCAGGCAAGAGCAAAGGCTCTGTGCTGAACTCCTGGTGTGAAATGAGTCATTTGTTCCAAATCATGTTTCCTTTCTTCAATATTCGCACTTAGTTATTCATTTCCCTAAAGTACATGAAGATGAGATGTTCCCGAGTTATTTTCTATTTGCTCTCAGCACATACACTATTTTATTCCTATTTCTTATCTCACTTTTCCAGCCTTTTCCATGATTTCAGTGGGCTTTGATTTAGGACCTCGCAGGCACAGACAACAAAGCCAACATTTTGAGGAAGATATCATTTAAGTTGTTTCCTCTTAAGATCTTTTGAGACCTTAGAGTCCCTTTGCACTGGAGATAGTCAGCACCTGCAAGGGCCTGATTCCTCAACACTCATTACCATGAGGAACAAAGTTAAAATTACTTTTTTAAGTTGCAAAAGTGAAACTATTACATAAATGCTTTTATTATTCAATAAATATGCAAGATATGAAAATTAAATGTTTGCAAGTGTTCTGTTAGCTACCCATCAGGAACTGACTGGTGCACATACCCATTTATGTATTTGTGTTTCACCTTTCATGTTTCTTCACAGCCACAGCTGAGAATCATAGCTCTTTTCTCTTTCTGTACTCTTAGCCATGTGCCAGTTTTTGATACATCTTTTGAGATCTCCATGTCTCCGTACCAGCCATTATCTTTAGTCTATTTAGTCTATTTTTTAACAATTGTTACATCAGATTGCCCTTCCCCCTTTAAAATTTTTAATTTGCACACTTAATTCATTATTGTTTGTTTAGTTTTTGTATATGTAGTCATATAGATTAAAATTTCAAATCAGTATCATCCTATAGAGATAATCATCTTTACTAAGATTTGACTACTGAACTGCTTTCAAACCTGCAAAATAATGACATATGGAAATTGATGTGGAAGACTAAAATACCAGAGTCTTATGGCATAGCTAATGAATTGTACTTAGTTTGAATGTCAAGCTGACCTTTGAGTAATGGAGAAAAGTAATTCACAATCAGCATCTATCACAAGCAATTTACACACCTACTTGAACGAGCTCAGTGTCATTAAGGAAAAAATGAATGTGAAGACACAAAACTTAATTTACTGTAGCACAAAGTCTGCTGAGGGCACTGTGGATGGCCTCTTCCCCTCCCCTTCATCACCATGCATATATCCTTCATTTTTCATTACTGAACCATTATTGTCTTTGATTTCTGATACTGTTTTTGTCTTCACTGTACTGCCAGTGGATCTTTATCTCTTTACTGAGTCACAACCAAAAAAACTGAAGGCCTGAATTACATCCAAACCAGCACACAGACTCACCCTAATTTCAGTGAGTTTTATATAAGACTCTACATTCAACACTGAGCAACCTCTCAGTGTTCTGCTCGTACATTGCCTATCCCAGCTACCCTCAAACCTAAGGTAATGTCTTCAAATGCATCAGAATTTCATGTGGATTTTTTCACATCAACTATTGGAAGGTGCAGTATGTTAGAAACTCACTTCTCTGCGTTAAGCATAAAGTATCAGAAAATAGAATTCACCAACATACTAAAGCTGCACTGGAGAGAAAGGCTACACAGGAGTTCACAGGAAAAAACTCTTGTTGTAAGGGAGATGGAAAAAGGAAGCTCTCTGTCCCCAGTCCCTGTGTCTCAAAAGAACTGAGAGACTGACAAGAGCTGTTACACAGTTCCAGGACCTGGCTTAGCTGAGACATAAGTGATCTCCAAAGAGACCAGGTACAACAGCGGAGGTGAAATGCATTAAGATTAGGTTAAACTTTGCAACTGCAGACTATAAAGCTATCAAGCCACCTGAAGTACTCCTTTACTGCCTCTTCCCCTGGAAACTGGACAGTGGGAACCAGAAGATGTTCAGTAGCTCCTGGGGCTACAGGAGACAGCAAGGCAGGCTGAGTGTGATTTTGCATGACTCTCCAGAGACTAGATATCAAACTCTTCTCCTCATCCAGGAGTAACACATTGCTGGGTGACTGAGCAGGTATCAAGGCTGTAACTAATGGACTCCCTGCTTGTAATTCCAAACTGCCAGAAGCCACTCCAGAAAATCAAGACCTTAGCCAGGCTCTGCAATTCACCCTGTGGGAAGTGTTTCCAATTTTTAACTTGTATTCCATAATGTCTTATGAGAGGGGTGCTTGTCCAGAAATAACTGATCCCCAATATAACACCTTCTCAAAACCATCAACACTTACTCCAGGAAAGAAAAAAGGAAAAAAAAAAAAAAAAAAGGAAAATGTAAAGAGAGAGATCAGTCCAAGTCACTTCTGAAAGGAAGATGAGGTTTGAATGAGGTAATCCTCCTACCATCCTATAAACAAACTTTCAAAAGTCAGCTAGAGACACTTTAGAGTATTCACACTGATTTTGGATTATGTGTCACTGACATCTTTGTCCCTGGGTGTTCAGGGCCAAGCATTGGGAGGGTCCCTCCTCCACCATGGCTGGGAGACAGGCTGCTGTTCTTACCTGACATTGTCATGCTTCTGGATGTAGATCTTATGAAACATCATGTCTTCCTGTTTGGCATTAATGTCAGCTTTCATCTCCATGGCAACATGTCGAGGAAGTACAGAGAGCAGGAGACGCTCCTGTGGAGTCAGACAGATGAACCAATTAAAACACCTGCTGCCCAGTTAACAAACACACTTTGTTCCTTACTGGGGAGAAATGACTCATCAGTTTGGTGAGAGATGAGTACAACCAAGCAAAATGGGCTCCATAAACCAAGTAGGTGATCCCCTAACCAGTCATATGCAATTCTGTTCCCAACCCCACAACAAGAATTCAGTGGTTTTAGAAGAAAAAGTGTTTTTTTTTCATTCCAGATGAACTGGGCTTACAATTCATGCTTTCCAGTTCTTCCAAATGAAGGAACCATGCAACTCAAAGAGTGTCCATGCACCATTCTTGGAAGGACTCTAATAAATGATATTGTCTGACCTCCCACACAATTTCTGCACACCATCACGAGGTCTTCCTTCACCTAACACCAGAGGAATGATATCCCAACACCCTTGGGCACTATTTAAAATTCCTTCCTTGCTTATCTAATTATCTAAGCACATTCCCCCAGCAGGCACAAACCTGCACTTAGCAGCTAAAATGTCGTAGAAACGCCCCGATAAAACCAGCATGAAAAGTGCTACTGCTACACTTCAAACTGCTGTTAGTGCCCATCTGCATTAAGATCTGTAAACCCACCCCTCACCTACAAGAGTATTTTCAATAACCACATATCATCAATGGCTTGTGGCTCTCCTTGCCTCTCACTTGGCACTTTTATTTACTGATTGTAGCTTTTGTGTGACTTTTGTAGCATTAATTTGCAAGCTGTTCCTACAGAGTATGCAAAAATTGACAAAATGATGACTTTCTGGTGATTTTCCTAAAGACTCACATAAAAACAAGTGCTTGCTATTATTCTAAGTTTGGAGCCAATTTCACACAGAAATTATAGAAGTTAAATCTGCAGGTAATTTGTGCCCCAGGGATGCATTTGTGTGTATCAGAAATCACACCTGAGAATTCTGCCCAGAGCTTCATTCTATTCCCAGTCACACCCCGTGAAGTTCAAAAGGTTTTGTTATGGCTCATGAAGGTGAGGAGCATCTCCTTTGGGATCAGCTCTGCTCTGCTCTGGTCCAACCTGCAGGCAGTCCTCTGGAACAGCTGGAAGAATCCCAAAAACTTGTGCCACTTTATTTTTCTTTCCCTGTGCTGAACAGGAAGAAGAAAAGGGCCTTCCTTCTTGAAGACACAGACAGAAGGTGGTGCAAGGGAAGGTCCCCAGCCTTATCTAACAGCTCATTAATTCTCAACAACACAGGGAGCATTAATTCTCAACAACACAGGGGTCAAACTCAGGCCTGACTAAGAGGGATCAGCAATCCTGTCCCAAGTACTCATGTCACCAAACCACATGCCCATCCTACAGTTATAGGCACATTTCTGGCTTCTAATTCCTAGTTTTAACTGAAAGCTCACATTTATTTCTTCCTCTAAGGCGAGAGAAGAACCCTGGTGAACCAAAGGAAAATGAATTCACTGAAAAAGTGCTCAGCATGCACTGAGACATTTAATAGTCTGTAGCACTGCCCAGTATTTTTTTTCTCCCTTTCAATGTGCACCTTAAAGAGACTGAGTCTGCCTTCAGTCTTTGAAGAGATAGTAATAACACAGAAGATGTGTTGGAGGGATTTCTATCTCTGCTTAAAACTGCAGCAGTCATGAAAAGATACTTGTTTTTTAAAGTGCTGTCACTGTCACTAGCATCCTGCAGGTGCTAACCATTACATATCCATTTTTTTTAAAAAAGCAGCTCATGAATCATGCACGTGTCCTTAGGCTTCTGTCAGCTATTGGTGCATTCCTTGAGTGGAAAAGCACAACACTTACGCTTTCCAGAGTAAATGGTGTATACACTGTTGTCATTTGCATATTCTAATAGGCATCCTCAAATGTGTGAAAACTGCTATTTTATGTGTGATTTTACACATCCTCTAAATAACTTGGAGCTTTATGGGAGGTTCAGGGGCACCCACAGGTTTGGAACATTCCCTGTGGGCACATGAGCACGGAGGGTTTACTTGCTTCCAAAACAGGGACAGGAACCTGAGTGTCTATTATGAGCATTCCAGGAGATTGTCATCTACATCTCCGAGGAGCTTTTACTCCAGAGCCCCCAGCCCTACTCTTCCTGACACCACAGGCACTTGCCAGATTAAATCACCAATATTTTCAAGACACTTGAGATCTCCAGGAGCTGCACTAATGCTGCTCTGAGCTAATAATCAGGGAATAAGATAGGCTTATCAGGTGAAACAAATGCATGCGGCACAACATCCCTTTGTGCAGCTACTAATTAGGAAGCTGAGTTGTGTTACAGAGCTGAGCATTATCTTTATTCTGTTTGCTTGGAGTCATCACAATCACTGAAAATAACCTCTGAAGCTAACAGGAGAAGGCTATAACAAGTGCATTTGTATGGCAAGAACCACATGAAAAGGCCTTCAAAATAACAAAATCCCTATGTTTTATTTCAAATGGAGCAGAGAAATTAGGGTCTCCACTGGAGTACAATTTCCATTTTGATACAATAACTAGAAAGTGCTGCAGCCCTCTCTATAAAATTACATATTATGCACCAGTGAGGTGAGTAGGACTGCTGCTTTACAAGGATAACAAGGCAGCATTCTGACCTGATAAAAAAGGAAGAGCAAATCCATATATAATTCTCACTTCAAAATAATGTGCAAGTATAGCTCCACTGAATTATACATTAAACAACTGCATCCCAAGGAGCACTAATCTCTAAAACAGGCACATAGATGAAGGAGCTCAACACAGATCTACTCTGTTTACACAGGTACACATGGATATATCTGTACATGGGCACACACATTCCCACAATGACTCTGCAAAGGAATTTTAACTGTTTACTATATATTTATTTATCTCTCCCAAGATGACCTCAAATCACTACAATATTATCTTAAGATTATGCATTTTTCCTCAGGTTTAGTAACAGTTACTTTTTACCAGAAGTGATGCTGAAAGAAAAAAAATAAAAATAGGAGAGAACAATTTTACAGAGACAAAAGACATGCAATGCTAGAATTAAGATGGTGCAGTCCCAACAACCCATCTTTAACTCAAATGCTATTTTCTCCCTACAGAATGTAAAGAATACCTGATTTTTTCATCAAAGAATATTTTGTTGTGGGTAAACAACAGTGATTCCTGTTATGGCTCTCCCTAAGTAATCTCTTTTCTGCACTGGACATTCTGGATTTTCTATTTAGTTTCAGATTAATTTTGGGTGCTGGCAGATGCTTGATAAAGGAAAATACAAGGTCATTTGCCTGAGAAAATCTGCCTGCCTTTAACAGAAAAGCACACAGGAGCACCATCGATCTCCAGAAAAAGACAAGCAACTATAAATAACAGTGTTGGGCTGTGCAGTTGTGTTTTCCTCCACCTGTTTGGAGACTGGCTCTCCCAGACGTAGGCTGAGCTGTCCTTATTTGTACCTGCTGTCACCTCATGCTTATCTCAATGCATTATGCATAGAGAGGCATTTGAGCTGAACTTGGAGATCAATGTCAGTGCAGGCTGTTGCAGCAAATAATCTCATTAGGAGTCTCCAGCTGCCAGGACCCGCAGTTACTGCTGGAGGGACTGAAGAGCACTTGGCAGTGACTGGCTTTGACCCATGTTTTTCTGATGTCCTGGCTTTCTTATGTCTGGTGTAGTACTTCCTGGAGAGGGGGCAAGAAAATGGCATCAAGGTAAGGTATTTGTCAAGACTGCTCTCAGGAGATGCTTCTGGGGCAGAAGCACCCAAATCCAGCACAGCACAGATATCTGAGCCATGCTGCTACGGCAGCCTCTCAGCAGGGAGGACAGAGCTGTAATCAATAAGTAAAATGACATATTCTCTTGGCTCAATCCTTTCCTTCACTTCAAGGTGTTGAAGGAGGAGTGGCTGCTTATTTCATCTTCTGGAGACAATATTCATTGCAAAGGAAAAAGGAGTCTTGAGTGTGAACCTTGTTTTCATACATAACATACCAAATAAGCATGTGTACACATTATTTCACAGTAAGGATTGAACAGCAGCTATGTCAGCCAGAGGTACCTCATGAAACACTGCCAAAACACAAATATGGGCTGAGACATGAAGGAAAATGAAACTGAGTTGCCACAGAGATGCAAAGACTCCCCAGCTGATTAATTGCCCTGACCTCTCCCCAAACCCACAACCAAGCTCTATGATACCTCCCAAGGGATGAGTGGAAGTCCCATTTCATGATCCAAGCAGACCACTATGAGATGTACTGCAGGGCAGAGAGGTGTATTAGCAACAAGGAATAGTTAAGCTGCCCCAAAAGAATTTCTGTGTCTAATTCCAAGGACACAGGGGTTCATTGCAAGAGAATCCACAAATTATTTAGGGGAGCAGATACATTCAGTACCCTGACAACTAAGCTGTATGTTGGCAGCAAGTGGGCTTTTTATAGCAAAAAACAACGAAGTTGATGATGAATCTTACTTTTTGAACAAATACAATTCATTTGAAACCAGCATGATATAGAGAGGTGGGAACCTCTGGGAAAGGAGGGAAGAGGACCATCTTTGGAGACACCAAGGAACGTTAGGTTGCGTGGACCAATTCTTGCCTGCCTTATGCCACCTTTTGGCAGTGGCTTGGCTGACAATCACACCAGGCTTTGACCTTAAAAAGAGGGTCAGTCCAAAGCCTGTGTGCTGCATCTGCATTTAACACTTGGCAGCAATGATAGGTGCAAAAAACGTATGCAGACTCTTTGTGCACTGTGTAATTTTAATCCACAGAGCACGTGGATACGTTGCTCGTCTCAGGAATAGTCCATCAGAGTATTGGACAAGAACTACACCTCTGAGCTTTCTTTCAAACATTTAAAAATCCTGTCCTCTAACAACAACCTATTCTCACTTGGATTACTCACGAAGCAAGAAGCCTGCAAATCCCATCCTACAGGAACAATTTGCATGCTAATTCTGTTTCAGTGTTTTCATTTTTTATTTCCAACTGTTGCTCTTACCTGCTGCTGGTTTTCCCTTTGAGAATGCAGCCTGGCTTGTATGCATTCCCTGGTCTCCTGGAAAGCCTGTCTTTGGGACACCTCTGCTGGGTAGTGGGTACACACGCCTACAATGTTTGTACAGGAGAAGATGAGAACATTGGAGACCAGCTGCAAAAAAAAAAAAAAGAAAAAAGACAGAGAGAGAGAGAGAGAGAGAGAGAAGAGAGAGAGAATACTTGGTTACACTTTGGAAAACTGCCATTGGTAATGAAGCACCAGCCAGAATCCAGCCCCTTCCATGACTCCTTCATCCAACACATATTTAAACCTCAGGCTCGTAATTCCAGTGTATTTTACTTCTCTTGTCTTTAAAATATAAAACTTCCATATACATATATCCATTCAAATACATGTTCTTTCCACTGTGTACTACTTCACAAATAAAAGGTACAATTCCACTGGTAGTTCTGCAGTCTTGTTTTTGGTTATCTATTATCTGAGAACTACTGAGACACAAATCAATCTAAAATTGCATCACTGTTCCGTCACTGGAAGTCACCTATAACTCACACAGAGAGATCTGGCAGAGGAACACTAATATTTTCATGTTTGTGTACCTACATATCTGGCTCAAAAACATTTCAAAGGTACATTTACCATTATTTTGAAATACTGCTTAAAATACTGAAGGTTAAATGTTGGTATTCACCAGGTTTCAGAGAAATTTTTATAGTCTAGTTCCAACCCAAAATTTTATGTTTCTAGATAAAAACATAAGTTTTTTTACATTTCTGTGTATGAGTACAGAAATGAGTCACTAAAACTGAAGCATATTTCAGCTGGACAATCATGGAGGAAGAGCTATGTCTGTTCTACTGTTCTACTCCCATGTGTATTATGTTTTGTAAGGAAACAGTCACGTAACTTTTTCTGAAAACTTGTTCTGCAACCTTTTATTTCCCAACTATTTTTTAATAAAAAGAAAAAAATATTCATGCCCATTGCTGGTATTTTTTTCAAGAAAAATGCTCCAAGTCTGTTCTGATGGCTTAATGTAAATATTCCCTTTAACGAAGGTGAGTCCCAGTAGGACTTTCTGAGACTTGCACAAGCTGTACTGGATCACCCTTGGAAGACAGACTTATTTGAAACACCTCATATCTCTTCCAGGGGGAAGGACTGTCAGACCTCCAAGATTCTTAATAATACAGATATTTGCTCTATTCCCTAATAAGTCCAAATATATCCTTTACCTTTATTAATTTTTTGCTTGCAGAATAAAAAAAAAGCAGTTTCTAGCCCAGCACATTCCCTGAAGATACAGAGCCACTCTGAATGGCAGGAGAGCTGCAGGACACCCTTCAAGCCCTGAGCTCAGAGGGGGTGCTTGGGATTCTCCAAACCAACTTGAACACTGTGCAGGACAGAGGAGCTCTCATGGACTCACATCCCAAGAGCAGCAACCTCTCCATAAAAATCTGACGGTATCACTCCAACTGTTTGACCATGTTCATATGCTAAGGACAGTGACAATTCTTTTATTGACAACTCTGACTCGAAGCAGGATTTAGGCAGAAAAACCTCATCTTTCAGCTCAAAATAAGCAACACCATCAACTACAGCCAGAGGAGGGACTCCTCTCTGTGGATGGCTGCCAGTAGATGGCAACACTCCAAACTCCCAAGCTCCTGCATCCAAGCGCTGCATTTTGGGCCATGTCCCCACATGAGTTCCCACATCTGTACGCCACACTACAGTACAAGGAGGTCGTGGACACCCCCAGGTGACTGTCACTAATCCAGGTGTATTTGAAGACACCTGGCTTTCTAGGATGCAATTATTCTCAACCTCTACAGATGGGTCCCTCCATGCAGAGCCCACAGCTCACACAGAGGTGGGGCTTTTGAAGATGCAGGTCACACATGTGGACATGAAATAAGTCCCAGTCCTAAACCCACACATTCCCTTCACAACTGTATTCTCACTCAGCTCTTTCTAAGCCTTGCTGGATCCTGCCAGATCCAAGGTTCTCCATCTCTTTCCCCCAAGTTGACTGGACACCAGTCAACCCCCACCCAGATCCTGCCCAGTTAACCTGAGCCAGTGCTGCATCCAATGGGCATCTGATGGTATTTGGTGATAATGATGATTTTCAAAGAAGAAAGATCACCCCAGCATAAAAAATCCTCTAGCCAGTGCTTATTATATTGGAAACAAACAAACCAACAGAACATTTAAAGGGTGTCAAACTAGGGGTTTCCTAGGATTTACTCTGATTCCCACTTCACGGGTGCACTGATTGAGACTCTCAAACAATGAACGGAACTTCTACAAGTTCAATCTAGTTAATATGGGCTCAAAGGGGTTAAAAATAAACAGCATCTTTTCCATGCCCAGATTACAGCAAGACTCCCAAATCCTAGCTAGTGGAGTTGTACAGTAATTAGAAAATTTGTCAGGGCATATAAAATGGTATAAGTATGTATGATATATTTTAAATGGATAAAGCTGAGAACAAAGAAGGTATTAAGAAAAAAAGCCGTTTTCTGCTTTAATCCTAAGACTGTGAGATTTCATTACACTTACAGTCACTAGCACAAACCCCAAAACACATTTCCAAAACAATGACTCAAGTCTTGCACCACCAACAGGAGACAACAGACGGTTTAGATGCCAGGCAACAGATCAAGAATTGACCCAGCAGAAAGAGGAACACCCCAGGCCTCAAAATAAGCTCATTTTAGGTCTTTCTGGACATATTTGTGTTGTGCCAACAAGAAGTCCTTCCAGTGGGGTCCATGCACAAAGACACATGCTGTGATGATGCCTTAAACAGCCAGATGTGCTGTTCAGGGTGTGTGGTTCATATTGGAAAGTGAGTACAAAAAACACCATCAGAATTGACGTTCTGATTGTTAACAATTATTGATAACATTTTTGGAACATCAAGCAGTTTAATTTCTCAGTACTCACTAATGTCACTTTACACAAACCCAAAGGACTTCACAGACTGATTTACAAGACAGACTCAGATGACCATGCTTCATCAAGTAATAAAATTAAAATTATATTGAAATGTAATTTTTAAGTAGCAGGGGGACAGGTATCTGTATTCTGTTTAGCAGGAGCTCATTTAATTCACAGTATGGCATCTTTGCAACACCCTGAAACAAGAAGTGAAATTACTGTGTAATATCTGTGTTACTGTGCAACTTCTCTGTGAAAATATTAAAGATCTGCAGAGATTTAAAACTGAAGCTCCTTTTATTTGCAGCCACATTTCTTGGTGAGCAAGAGAATTTTGTTCAATATCTCTTCACAGTAATTTTCTACAGAGCCATTTTAAAACACAATAAAGGAAAAAAAAAATTCTAGGAGCAATAGTTTTTTCACAGTCCTCTGTCTTAACAAAATAAATTTATATCCTGTTTGCCAAATGGTACTACTTGCTTATCAGCTTCTTTGCCATTTTGCTATGGTAACCAGCTTCAGTCCCAGGAGGAAAGAGATGATGTAGATACTAAAAATCTGATTCCCTAAGCTCCATGGCCTGAAAAGTAAAAACATATTATGGCAGCTATTTCAGAAAATCTGTGCTTGAAGAGCTGTTCAAGGCAATGGAAAGATAAAATTGTTTGTTTTGTAGTTGCCTTCCTTCCCCTGCCTAACTAGAGATTTAAAGCAAGAAAATTCCTACCTTTCTGATTTTGGAAAACAATAGTTTATAAAGACCATTTAACTTACATCTAACTCCTGGATAAGCTAATAAACCTGCCTGCAGTATTGGCACATATGAGCATTTCATAAACTAACACATTTACTCTTCCATGACCTGTGTGAGGCAGAGAAATGCTGTTCTCCTGGGGCTACCAAGGCAGAGCTCTTCAAAGGTGATTCAGTACCTAAGGAAGAGCTATGTACTATGAGGGGTTTTCAAAAACCACTGTGACTTCTCCGTGCCACAGAAATAACAGATCACTCAATCTCAGACAACAAAAACAGTTTTTCCAGTTGCTTTGATTTCATCGCACAAACAGAGCACTGCAACGCTTTTGTTGAATCTCCCGCAGGAAACTGTTTTCAATAATTTTTTCCCCTGGTGACTGAAGGGGAAAAAAGACAAGAGATGGAAACAGTTTAGTTCCACATGTTCTAGGAGTTATGAAAACCTGGTATTACAAAATCAAAATTGAGAGCTAAAATTGGCCTGACACCAGTGTTACAAAATTGATGTTTTGGGCACCTCAGGCCAGGCTGAGGAAGAAGCAGGATGTCTCAGTGACCAGGAGAGAGCCTCCAGAACACCACAGCAGAAAAACTATCAGCTTGCATCAATATTGCCACACTTCCCCCTGCTGTGTTTCTATTCGATAATTCTTCAAACACCAGATGCTATTCAATATGTAATTAAGAGACAACAACATGGTTAAGAGAAATAGCATCAAGATAAATTTAGTTAGTTCCCTGCCTCTGCCAGAGCAAACAAGGCTGGTTACTGACATGAGAAGGTGGGCCATATTCCTTGCAGTATCATTGTTTATAAAAGTCACAGGTTCTGGTTTTTGCCAAGTTACTTTGCTTTGGTTCACTTCTGTTGCAGAGACTCAGGGTTACTCCTCCTCTGAGATCACAGCATTAGGCTATTCCCTTTAGCTTCCAACACCACTAGCCAGTATTCTGTTTTTCTATTTATTTTTCATTTAAATGAAAATATTGTTTTGATATTTTTGTACGGTCCTGTTTGGAAAACAATTACTTCTGAAGCTTTTACTGCAAGGCAATAAAACTATCACAAGGAGAAATAAAACACATATATGGAAATTAAAAAGTCATGCAAAACAATCTGCGACGAACACCAAACTATGTACCCCCTCTTTCCAGAGTATGACACTGCTTTGCCTCAGCTTTCCAAATCTCATGATATTCAGCCAGTAGCTAGTTTTTTGTTAAAGTGATCATCTTTGAAATAACCAGATTAAAATCAGATAACACTTTACTTTCTAGGCTACATTTCAAAGTGGTTATATATTGAATAGGTAAAGTGGTCCAATTACTAATTGCAGGGGCAGACACTGAGATTATCTTTACTTTCCAGAGTTACTTTTTTAACCTTTAAAAATTATTATGAAATCTTGAACACTTCTTGTAAACAATGTAAGAACAAAAATATGACGATTACAAAAGCTCTAACTATCCAAGGCAATTCTGCTGCACCCATATGTGCAATCATGAATTGTAAGTATGGATAAATTCTAAAGACAAAAACCACAAACATTATGAGGTGTTGTTGTTATAAGATATAGCTGGTGCTGTTTTTTAAAACACTTTCCCTGAACAGCAATTAACCCTCTATTGCCTCTTTATACACTACTGTCTAATAAAAAAATTGGAGCAGCTACAGAGCCAAAGGCATAATGAAAATTAAAATGAAAGACAACATCAGCTGGCTCCTAGATCAAATTACACGTGTATTTGTGTTGTAAATACAACAACATCTTTCATTTCCCAGAGCAACAGCCAGCAGAGCACTAAGATGGTGAAAACTTGTAGATTATACTAGAAAGATAATTAAACAGTTAAAGTCACATGGTCTTCTCCCAGTGTTTGGCCAGTAAAGAACAGTGTAAATATTACGGAAGAAATCAGAAGGTTTCAATTTCAAATATGGCAAGTACTTTTACTCAATATTGAGAGACAACTGCAACATCCAAAGATTACATCAATACACCAGAGCCTGAGAACAAATCTTCTGCTGTGTGGTGCCTTCCCTCTCTGCCACTGCTTGGATCTTGAGTAGAACAGAAAACCAGTTACAGCCACTGCCTTCCAAAGGCTTCTCTAACAGAGGAGCAGTGCTGCTGAAGCCAGTGTCAAGGGTTTAAATGCCTCCCTAAGTCACAGCTGAACCACTGCAATGTAGCAGAGTTCTTTAAAGAGTGTTAGAGAGCGATGTTCTATATACAGTAAATCTCTTCAGCTGATGGTCACAACAAAAAATGTCTCTGCAGAAACACTTTTTTGATGTTTCTGCTGTTTGGTGAGCCTACAAGAACAAAAGCTGCCCATTTCACTCCTTCAACTAAATTCTATATTTGGCATAAAGTTACTTGCTGAGAGTGGCATGTGCTGAAAACAATAGAAGAACCCTTATGCCACTTGTGAATATCTCTGTTCAAGAACTGTAGTCAATAAAAACATTAATCTGATGCCATCCCTTCTGTGTATTTCAGTGACAATTTCACCTTTCCAGCCCCAATATACACTGATCTCTCAAACGTGATGCTGCTCTCCCAGAGGAAGGCCAAACAAGTATTTTGCACGACGTAAGTCATTCTTTCTTTAGAACAAAAATAATAACTATCTAATCTACCTTTTAAATGCATATTTGCATGTGGAGACACAATACACAATACCTCTAATCCAGAGCAAAAAATAAGATATTTATATCTTTCAATTCTCGTTTTAGAGGATATCAAAATCTTTGATGCTGCATTCTCAATTTTAACGCTTCACATCTTATTCTATATAAATTTAATTAATTTACTGATTGTTGTAACTGCAAATGTTCTGTGTATTCTTGGCTACCAATATTTGTACTGTCATGCAGAATACAGTATTTATGATTTGGGGTTTTTTATCATTAAAACATTTAAATCCTGTTTTTATTAAAGAACAAAATATTACCAATACAGATTTTTTATGAAGCTTCTCAAGAGGAAAAGTTCTTACATAAAATGAATAAATTCTACTTCCCTATCAGTGTTTTATTAATTTTTCTGCTGGGATTTCATTTTCTTTCATTACTGACTGATAAGATTAAGAAGCAGAGAATATATTGTCCTAACCAAATCTTGGTGTAACATCAGCTAAAAGAAATATTTGTGTGTCTAAGTTTTCCTGGAACTCTGTCACAGCCCCAGAAAAGCATCTTTTGCTTGGTGGCACAGCCTGGGGGGAGGAAGTGCTGCACTTCTCTAGCAATAGAACAGTAAGGAAGGAGATTCCTGGGTCTGTAATCCATCCTCAACAAATCTCTGTGGCAAACAAGTTTTTCTTTATCCCCACACTTAAAATACTTTAGAAGCTGCAAATCAGCACTGGTTTTCCTGTAAGGGTCCTCGATAGTGATTCAGATGAAGCAAGGCGAAAGCGGCATGGGAAGCTGGCATTCCAGGGAAACACCCCGTGGCCCTTGGATGTAAGAGTGAGACTCTGAAACAACTTAGAGGAAGCCATCCTCCACTACAACAGGGACATTTCCCCTTTCCTTTCCCCTGCTGACAATTCAGCCCCTGTGGTTTTATTTAAATTATCACCTAAGTCTTTGCAACCAGGCTGTCTCCTTGAAATCCAGTGGCTTCTTATCTTAAGAGATGGAACACCAGCCAGATGCTTCTACTGAGCACAAGTTGCAAGTTTGGCCTGTTTTAAATCTGCTGTGGCAGCCTCCAGAAGGAACAACATGATAGAAATGGAGGACCTGGATTGAAACACATCTCATGAGCAATACTGTGCAGTCTTTTTAACATTTTAACCCTCCAGCTCACTAGATCTGACCCTAGTAAAAATGCATTTGTACCACAAGTGAATTAATTTCCCTGGAAGTGTGCTTATTTCTGATCCACAGAGGTGACAAAGACTTCAGCAACCAAACAAAATCTTACCAAAATAAAAGCCCTTCAAATGGGCCTAGAAACATTAGGTACTTCTCTTTGAGCATGTGAAAGTGGATGAAAGCTTCTAGACTTTCTGTGCATGACTCACAGCTGTCATTGGATAAACAACTTCCCATAAAAAACATGTCAAGATAATTTTGACAACTGTACAGAATTTTCCCAGATGCATGATAGCTTAGGCAATTTAGACAATGACTTTAGTTAAGAAAATTAAGCAAAGCTCTGATATTCCAGCAAAAATCAATTGTTCTGCAAATGATTGTAATCACGTTTGAGTTATTTTCATGCCAGTCCCACCTGTCCCCATGCTCCCAAGACACGAGGAGCTCGTAAGATAAGAAGATACAATAGGTGTTAATAGAAAAATATTATAATTGAATAGAAGTTGGATTAAGATATCTGGTTATCCAGATTCTGTACAATGTCTCTCAAGCTAAATGGAGCTCTAATCAGTGAGGAGAAAAGTCAAGAAATGTGCTTTATTCATCATTTATACCCCATTTCTGTCCCTATCTGATGGAAGGAATGTGAGGGATGGAAGACAAGTACCTAGGTTTTCTATCAGGCTCTCTTAGTCTGCTACACTGAAACACACATGGAAGTCCATTAATACACACCAACTACCTAAACAAGCAAATACATGAACTGATCTGAGCCATAGTGGGAGCAAGATTATGTTTACTTTGCTTCTCTGCATTTTTCCCCCTTAGGAATGGGTTGTTCCTGGCAGCCATACCAAGTACGTGACCTCAGCAGGAGACACTTCTGAAGCCAGGATCCCATTCTCCACCATCACCTCCACTTTGTCCCCTCCCCATCCTCCTGTCCAGGGGTGCTCTGCCTTTCCCAACACCCTACACAGTGCCAGGAAATGCTTCACAGGGAAGCACGGGCCCAAGACTTGTGGTTGTATTCAATGACTACAGAAGAAAACATCTGCACTAAATAGGAAAAATCACGAAGACAAGCACTCCTCTGCTTCCCCCTATCACAGTGAATCCTAGTCCTAAGTGTTCCTGGGAATATTTCAGGGAGCCCTGGACTCAGATATAGGCAATGCATCACATCCCTTATCTTCCATCGTCATTTAAGTACAGGAGTCACCTCCAGGTCACTGGGAAAACAAAAATATTTATCTAGTTACATGAAAGTCTTATTTATTTGGGAAAAAGGAACATTCTCCACTTGCTCAGCAGGCAGAAATGAGTGCCCCAAATATGGTCTGTAAGATATAAAAATTACTATTTCCCAAGCATTTAGAATGCTTGTTTTTAGGAGGTGGTGAGTTAGAGTGGTTTTGTTTGTTTGTGTGGGAAGAAATGTAAAATTGGAGAAAGAATGGAATACAGATGGGTATTTTGGTTTTGATTTAAAAAAGACCTCCTTTCTTCTTCTGTTGCTAGATTTCAAATCAAGCCAGAGCAGCTTGCCCACAAGCTCTGTTCCTTCCTATTAACATCCCTATCCCAACATATATTTTTAATAAACAAAACTTACCAAGCACCACCAGCAAAGTTTGAACTCTTGAACTGAAGCAGTGGCTTACACTAGGTGAGGTGAACGAGCAGCATTCATAGCAGATTGCAAAGATTGTGCACAGCCACCACTAATATCCAAGTCAATCTATGAGGGACCTGGCTGGATCACATCTTCTCCTTCAAAGGCTGCTGCGTGGTTTTGCCAGCTGTTACAGTAAACTGGGCTTATTTCTGCATCAGAGGGGGTGCACACAAGTCAGATTCGTTATCATATCTGGCTGCTCCAGCAGCTGAGTGTACTGATCTCTACACAGATTTGGATTCGACAACACAAGAACTCAGTAAGCAAATTCCTGAACAATTTTAAGCGAGCCCAGTGATCAGCTTGAAGGCACATTCCTTGGCCTTCAGCTCCGTCACGCTGAATTTCGAAGGTCTACAGTAATATAATAAAGATTTTATAGAGAAGCTCTAAAAGACGCCTCAGAACTGTTTATGAAGGCAAGTGTAAGACAACCCAACGACATTGGTTATGACCAGCTCTGTTTATAATGCAAATAACAACATAATTTTGCTTGCCTCGATTTCACTGTACACAACCGCCCATCCCTCTGACTGTGGAGCTGCACTACTGCACTCTTCATAAGTCTCTCCTACTTTCTTTACGTGGTAAATCCTGTTATTATCCATCCTGTACTTTCTTCTCAGCTCCCCAGTTCCGTCTGTCCCCAAACACACACATGAACTCCGCACCATTCTAGGATCAAACCAAATGGCTGTTTATAAATTAGCTGAGATGAACCTCGTTCTGTTCCAATATCATCAACAATTTGCTTACTCGCTACTATGTGAGTTTTTCACAGCATACTCTGCAAGTCACAATTTACATTGTTTTGCAGAATCTGCAGGAAAACATTTCAAGGTAAATTTTCAAGGCATATGTATTGAATACATTATCCAAGGCCCATACAAGGACCCTTAAGACTGCACCATTAAATTCTATAAGCATTATGAAATGGCAGGAAGCTGGATTCTTGAATCAAGATATGATACAGACAAAGGATATTTTGGTAGGATCTTAATCCTCCTTTTTCTTACTGTCAAATGTGTAAGATGAATATACTGAAAATACTGGAACTACAATACTGTAAAAATTCCACTGTTTAAAAGAAGGAAACAAATTACCCTCACTTTCCTGGAGATGCACAGTTTGGAAGAGCCTTTGAATTCTGACAATTGAAATAAGTTGGGTTGGCTGGGAATTCGGAAGAATATAAAGAAACTAAATCTAAATTTCTGCTGCTAGTGGAAAATTTTGAGCCTGTAATTGAGCATGTACTTTTATTCTCCCCAAGATCATTACCAGAGATTATGCAGCTGAATAGGTTTTCTGAGGTGAACCTAAAATAGACCAAATATCATACTAACCTCCCTAAGAGGATACTGTACACCACAGAATGGAACTTTGAAAAACAATAAATTACAATTATTTAAAGCAACCTAAAATGAGGAAGACAGAAAAATAGGGAGTACTTATTTTCAGAATATTTTGTAATATGACAACATGACAGGACCTAAGAGACCTCCTGGACTATAGAGCTCACTTCCCAATTGCCTCTTAAAAATTGTCATAACCAAAAAATACTGATACCACAATTCTGTTGAAGTTTGAAGTCCTCTGAATAGCAGTAATTACTTTTCTCATATTATATGCAATATTTCTCTTAATATATTCTGAAGAGACATTTTTCCTGGCGTGGACAATATTGACAATAAACAAATTAGCTGCAATCTTCCTTCCCTGTCATCATCATCTGTTGCCCCACCACTCAAATAGTTAGTCATGGCATTAGATTTTTAATTTCCAAGAATACATCTACTGTGCACTTGGCCTTGCCTAGTAAGCCTTTCACAAATCAGCCCTTGTATCATGTGCAGATGAACGAGTTCACTTCAAAACAAAATGAGTTTATGGAAAGTACTTCAAATGTGAAAGATAACTGGATAAACAATTGCCTAAAGAGGAAAAATAGCCGAGAGGCTTTGCTGTCTACTGAAAAACAGGTACAGTTGTTGCCTTTATGTCTAGGAAATGAAAGCCACACATACAAAGAATTTAGCAAGAGATAATAATAAAAAAGTGATGTGAAATGTTTCAGTATGTGATCAGATCCATAACTGTGGCTTGAAATCCTAAACTGGTTCTTTGCCGTGCTACTGTAATGTGATAGCATTTGTCAGTTTAAATCCAATAGGGAGCTCCTAAGCCATTTTGATAGGATAAAGTTATTGGAAGCAGTTGTCTACTCTTACCAGTTTAACTGTATCGGCTTAAGACAGAGCTAGAGAAAATGTTTAATTATATCTCTAAAATGTTATCTCGTCACACACTTCTTTGTGCTTTTTGGTGAAGCAAATATGAGCTATCCCTTCAAATGTGAAGTAGGTGGTCCTTGACAGCAGTGATAACTGGCACATCCTGCTGCAGAGCTGGTAAAATAACAGTAAACAGAAGAAAAAGTGAAAGGATGGCAAAAATCACAAACCCAGATATGCAATGCAAAGTAGGAAAATACAGAAACATAACAGACTAAACCAAAAGACTTAAATGGGTCATTTTTTGTCATCGACTTCATTCATCCACTGAGGTCTACAAGACAGTCTTTAACAGTAGCAAACTGCTCTTTGAGAACAGCAAGCACCAAAATAAACTGACTCAGATGTACACTGTCTGCCTATGAACAAAAAACCTCCAAACAATTGCCTTTTAAGAAGCCATTTTGGAAATTTACAGCAGAAATCAACTGATAAACACAACTAATCCAGCAGACACTAAGCTGTTGGCATAATGTCAGGCATCACAAGCAGTAGTGACCGCTGCTAAGTTTGTCTGATGCCTTTGTAATTACCACAACCTGCTTGAGAATTTCTCATGTGGTTATCATCAACCAGTTTTCTTCTTGCATTCATGTTCAATGGAAAAGTTCACAAAGTCTTTGCAGTTCTGGACACACTCACACAAAAGGCAGTGAGAAAGGAGAGCGTAGTGAAACCTCAGAAGGGGCAGAACCCACACCAAAGGGGACAGAAGAAAGAAATGGAGATCAGAACAGAGGACCAAGAAAGGTAAGTTACGAACAAAGAAACACAAACAGCTTTTTGGAATGATTATATATTTCCTGCCTGTAGAACCTGAAATCAAACCACTAATTTTTTCCCACTCTTTTTTCTGCCTCAAAACCAGGTTCTGCTGAATAACAAACGACATGTACAGTCCCTTCAACCATAAGGTCTGCAAAGGACCAAGTGGATTCTGTTGCTATCCCCTGCACAGAGAATTTGACTGTTAAACATTGTATTTGTCCTTAGACTGCCTTGAACTGGAGAAGTGAACTGAGGCTGCAGCAGCAAATACCTAAATGCTGAATAATGTTCATCAGCTCACAGGCAAATTTTTATCTGTTTCAAGCAGGGCTCAGTGGGCAATGTGTCACATTTCTGAGTATGAGTACTCAACTTCAGAGATTCCATTCACCCTTAAAATATCACTTTTACAATGCAAAATCGCTCTATCTGATCATCAGCACTGCACAGATCATGAAGAACTATCTTAAAAACGGCTTTTTAATTACTTCAGAACAAGCTGTGCTATTTTGAAAGAAAAACTAGCTGGAAAATCAGCATCATAATTTATTGGATTTTCAGTGTGTATATGAGACAGCTGAATATCCAGGACTTGGAGTCCAAGGAGACTGTTTACCTTCCCCACTGTCTCCTACCACTGTGGATGGGTCAGATGCTAGATATCATCCAACTATGCACGCACCAGTTTTAAACAAGAATTAAAATGCTAGAAGTTACCTATCCACAAGAAGAATGAGAATTATTCGAGATTGAAAACAAAAGAAAGAAGAAGATAAATTGGTTTACTACCCATGTGTTTCTTTAATTCAAGAAACATGAGCAGCATGATTTCTTGCAGGAGGGGAAAGGTAGAGAGAAGAAAGGCTCAAAAGTGTTAATTGTCCTAAGTCCAGTGCCCTACATACTGTCATAAAAGCCACTCCAGAATGGGAGTCAGTGTGGCTGGCACTGACTAAAGAGTAAAACAATTTGGTGGCTCATGAAGAGCCTGTCTGCAAGCATGCCTTCTTAGCTCTGCTCCTGGCAGCCTGAGTGCCAAACATCAGCTCGCGTGCCAAAGGAACAAAAGATACACCTGGCAGGAGCAGCTTCCACTTCAGGGAGAAGAAAGTCAGCCCTTGGTCTGAATGCAGATGGAAAATGTGCTCAAGTACACTGATTCCCAAACTATCTGGAGGCAGATGAAGATCCCTGACATTGAAAATCATCTTATTAACATCAGGTGCAATTGCCTCAGGGGAGGCAAATAACTCCATGCAATGGCTTCTCAGTCTTTCCCCAGCTCTAGAGAATTGCCTCAGCCCAGACACTTAAATTTCACCCACCAGCAGTTCCATCAAGCCCCCTTTTTGCCTCCTCTGTCTGTAACAGCTGCATTAAACAGAAAACACACATTTCTTCATGTGACCTTGCACCTCACATAGTTAAGAAGTTTGTGCTAAGACCCATAAAATATTGAAACTGTCACTAGTACTTTATTCAGACAGAAAGAATTTATTTAATCCCTGCAGCTATTCCTACTAATTTTTACAACTATCATGGTGGGGTTATCTTTTAAAGAAATTCTTAGGTTTCTCAAGATAACTTTTTTTCATATATTCCCCATTTCACCAGAGTCTGCTCTGATCTTTAGGCCTCCATGACACTATTTTCTATCTCCCTGAGTAAAATTCTAGTTCTTCTCTATTTGGCAAGATATACAGAAAGTGGCTTTACAGTCCAGACCTCTAGGATTGAGATTCAAACAGAATGTTAGCACTTCCAGGAGACCTTTCACTAACCAGATAACATTATACCAGATCCCTTTCCATGTCTATTTTGGTAAATCAGACCTTCCTGTCTTTTGTTTGGCTATTGCCTGCTTTTCTCACTGTGTGCATTATAGAACCCAGTTTTAATTACTCTGAAACACCTGATTTAAAACCATCTTGGGCATATTCAACATATGCACATTAGAAATATTCTCTAGATCTTATGCTGCAGGATTCAGCCACTAATCCATTTAAGCAGCATGAAGTGATAGAAAAGTCACATGCAAATTCAACCAGATGATTAAATAAATTGCCTTTTTCTTCTGGTCCCACAGGGAAATCAATTTTTGGCATTTCTGCCCACACACTCAGAGATCTTTCAGGTGTATAGCTGTCACCAGTTCATTAAGATGGTTTGATGAGGTGTTTTTAGGATCTAAAACTCTGGATCTCTATAAAAAGTTAAATTTGTAAAAGCAGTTTAAACAAATGAGCTGCTCCCACAGTAAAGCATTTACTTTGGGCACCCAAAATCAAATGCAATTAATGTACTTTTTTAAATACTCAAAAAACCTCTCAGTTTTTGTTCTCCTGCATATTCTGTTCGAGCAATTATATCCTGAGTTTTGATGGAGACAGACACTGAAAGGTAATAACAAACAGTGAGGGTCACTGTTCAGAAGAGGAGAGGCTGTTGATTTTATTTCCCACTGGAATCTACTGGGAATAAATGAACTAAAGGATTCCAGAAGAACAGCTTGTTCTCCAGGCCTTGCTCAGTTCAAACAAAGGAAAAACATAAGTTATTAAAATATATACACGGAGTATGAGGACTGAAAACAGGCTGTGAGTTCTTCTGCTCTCCAAATCACAAGCCTAGACCAAATGCAGTCTTACTGCATTACTGCTTTTCATTACTGTTAGTGACATGCCAGCACTCCTGTCCATGCTCACCATACTGTCAGACTGCCCATACCACAGAGGTTCCCATTCAAACCGAGTTTTTATAGTGGTTTCACAGCAAGGGAGTTACTGACAAAGGGACAGCAGTCCCCTTTAAACAAGCTCAGTTTTCCAAACAAACACACAAACCACCATGTACTGCTACCTTTGCTAGACAGCAAAATTCCAATTCTAATTCTTCACAGAAAGGTACTTCAAGAAATTCTACATTAGACCAATGTGTCACTACAATAAACCACACAATATTCCTCCAAGAACCCATTATTTTGGTATTGACTCTTCAGCATCATGGCTAATGTTTCTTTTGCTTTCCTAAATGTAATATGCAAGGGGGAAAGGGAGCATTGATCTCAGTCAGTCCTCTTGGTATTTACCTGCTACAATGCCTGCCCTACCACCAAACTCTAGATTTAGTTTCTGATTTTAGATATAGAAAGGATAGAGTTAATCTATTCTTTCTATATCTAACACTAATAAGCATTAAACGATTTCCTACTCGATCATTAACCTGTCAAATTCAGCATAATAAAATCGTCACCAGTTTTAGGAACTACAAAGGACTTGTCATGGAGAGAATTTTAAGAACACGACAATCATGTATAAATTAAAAAAACTAGTGATGATCCTTTCTAAAGCTGGATCCTGAAGAATAATTTTCCACCTTCACACAGTAAAAGCAGATGCCTCTGCCAGAAGTTTCTTTCTTTAAAAAAACTTCTTAAAACTTTTTGAGCTTTCTTGCAAAGAAATCATTTGAATCACGGAGTCACTCAGTGTGACACTTTAATGCTTTTCAGGAACTAGGCAGTGGTCTGGTCTACTTTAAGTTTATGATTTATATTTCCTTGTAGTCTATCACAACCTATTACAACTATCAACAAGAGTTAAGGTGGGAGAACGAACACAGTAATTTTCCATCCACATTATGCCAGCTCTCAAATGCCAGACCTCTACTCCCAGTGTGCCTGCAGAGGCAGTGCAGTGAGTATATTGCCATCTCAGCTGTGAGCGAGTTACTGCTGGGCAATTTTCTGATACAGCGCTAAAATGCGAGAGATAATTCCAGGATCTCCACAAGCAGTAGGAGGAGGACAGTATTCCAGGCACAGTTTGCACTCCTGAGTTTGGAAACATCTGCACTATCAGATAAAGAGCCTTTTATAAGCAGTGCTAAGTTAATGAATTTCTACGAAGCATAAAGAGAGCCACAGAACAGAGATCCTTAAGTGGTAGCACACTGACAGATGAGGCCTATAATTTTGTGGGAGGAATTTCAGTGTAACTGCTTTTCCCTCACTCAGTTGTTTCTTCTGGTGACCAGATCCACTACCTACACCCTTCCTAGAAAGAGGGCTGGGAGGGCAGCCAGGGATTTCAGGCTCCAGGATCTACCTGATCACCCTGCTGCCACCGGGTTTAGCACAGCAGCCACCTGGAAGAAACCCTGAGGTTCAGACCCACAAAAAAAGGTTCATCCTCGGGACTCAAGAAAAAAGGGCCTTCAAGGTCATTTCAGAAGGCTTCCTCTCCTTGTTCTGAATAAATGACAAACCAAGCCCTCTGTGGATTCACAGAAAAGAGGGCTTCTGGCTAAGGTCTGGGTGTCTCCACTGAGCACGTCGTAACACAGCCAGCAATTTCACTGGTGAAGTGAGCAGACAATCTTAGGGTGGCCTTGTCTGATAGTGATGGACGAGACTGTCCTATCTCATTCACACACTTCTGTGCTCATAGCCCTGCTTGATTTATTTGTAGCAGCAATACATTAATGTTATCTGACAGCTACTATTAAAGTGTCACAAGCATGTGTATGCAATAACACAGATGCTGCAGGGAATCTGCTGCAGGCCACTACCTCCTAGGCACAGAAAGCAAGGGGAGGCAGGGGAAACGCCTTATAAAATAGAGATCTACTCCTTATTCCTCTTATTCAGAAAGAAAATTGTCAAGGGAAACTACTAGAGACCAAGCACAGGCAGAAGGCATGGTAACATTCAGACAAAAATGAATACTCCAAATTTTCCTGCTTGTGTCCTAATAATTACAAAACCCAGCAAAAACAAAACTAAACACAACCATTCATAGGGCAACATCCCACTCAGGTACCCCATGCAAGAACATGGGCAGACTCACATGGCAGTGTTGCATTACGGGTGATAATGGGCTGCTAGAGTAGTAGGAGACACAAGAAAAATCTGTCTTCACTTTTCTTTTCTTTACAGTGGTGTACAAGTGTGGTGATAAAATGGCCTGCCTTTGGTTGATGACATTTCCTCAAGTACTTACAGATCTATTCTTATACCATGCTTGAAAATGAGAGAGATAATACCCTCATGTCTCACACATACAGAACAAGAAAATATTTAGTCCAAGGTCAAAGCAAAAAACAGCAGCAAAGACAGGATTTGCATACAGATTTCTCAAGCAACAGATTATCCAGTACTTCAGTAAAAGCATTCACCATATTCTCTGTCTCAGCCTCTGGGACAACAGCTAAATAGGGAGAACTAAGCAAAATATTCTCGCTGTGTCACCTGAAGTCAGTATTGTTACAGAATTTGCCTTAACCATATATTCTGTGATTTCTGAGAAGGGAAAGTGATTCCAGGTCCATAATTCATGAGGGGCTGGAAACACTCGACAGCTGCAAAAATCTCAGATACCAAGGAATAAAATCACTATGATCTAAAGAACAACAACTTCATAACAAGAACCAAAGAATTATTTCTGTTCTGCGTGAGACAGAGCTTTTAATCTCCAAGTATGTGCAGGACATGTAAGAACCTCCCTGGCCCTTTTTCATGGCTTCACTGAAAGCATGAGGTAGCTTTCCCTCAATATTCATGGATTATGGATCAGAATGATCATTATTGTATTAACTGAAATTCAATGCATCAGGTAAAACAGTATGATTCTGTTAATTCTTCAAGGACACTGAAACTAGCCTCTAGAAAGACAGTCTGAACTGGGCTGTTTGTCACCTGTCAAACATATAAAAATCTCTCTGTTTTATTATTAGGACAGATGTCTGATGCCCCCTGCTTCCATACTTTAGGAAGTTAACACAACAAAGCCCTTTCTTCTATCAAACAATTATATTTAAAAAAAAATTATCATATCTTCATGTTGCTCAAGTGAGTTGGCTGAGCCAGTCAATGCAGTCATGTGGCCTGCTAATCACAAAATGTAGCAACGCTCATAACTGAGCAAAGTATAAAGCAAGGTCAAAAAGAGGTGCTGCTCAGTATTTATTGGTGCCTGTGCCACCATTCTGATGTGGTTTGGTAAAGATTCTAGCACACAGGGCCTAGAAAATGAATGGCTAACAAGATTACTACATCTTCTCATGTCAGAGTCCTCTTAAACCATCAGTGCAATGCACTTTGTTCAGCCACCACCATCACCATCCTCCAAGCACCTTTCCTTCTACTCAGCAGGATAGCTGATGCCCCAAGGATTGACAGGGAAACAAGCTGTAACCTATTAACAGCAGAATCTACCCTCTCCTTTTAGTGCTAATATGGTCCAAAAAAGGGTATGGGTCAGATTTGCACAAGTATTTAGGCCAGATGTGCAGATAAGCAGTTAGACTATGTAGACATACATTAAACCACATTAAGTGCCTATCTGCACCATTTTAAACTGAGCTTCTTTCCCTTTATCAGATTCATAGTAATTTAATTGGAGCTGATTAGAAATTAAGGTCTCCAGGGCCAATACAAAAAGTTTACATCAGATCACTCCAAGCCACACTGCCAGCCACAGACTGCTTCTTGTTGTGTAAGCAGAGACCCGGGGCCTGCAAAGAGACGCCAAGAGAGTAAACTGGGGAGGGTGGGACACTGCTGATGTGGGGGACACAAATCCTGAGAGTGAGCTCTGCAGGGGAACAGAGGAGGAGGCTGATGATGGCTCTGTTCGTGTGCTGCAGCCAGCTACATCTCAAGCTGTGCCTTGGCTTCAAGTGCCCCAAGGGGTAAAAGTGCACTAAAAACAAAGGCCAAATAAAACATGCTTTAATTCGCAGCCATTAAAACCCCAGCTGCAAATATAACTGAAGTATGTTTCTTTTTAAAGAAGCAACACAACACTTTCTCCCTCCAGCCCTGTTGACTTCAAAGGCTTCAAAAGAAACTTGATGCCACGACTAGAGGCAAAGCTGCCATTAAGTGCCAACTCCTGCAGTTGCAGCAATTTTGAGGTCCTGAATTCTGTTTTGATTATTTACCTCCAAATGAATTTAAAAAACAAAAAGAAGGAAAGAAACAATGGAAGTAAAATGGGAGGCAGTTTCCAGCATGGCTGTCTGCATGCCTTCATGTATGACAAGAGCTGGTGGAGGGGGTTGTGAGTAAATGCACAGACCCACAGTTCCAAGACGTAACCTTACAAATACTTCTGATACACTCTAGTGAGAACCATCTCTCCCTGTGTACTACATATGGCTCACCACAAAGGATATCTTATGTCCCTGTCCCCTCTTTTATTACAGTTTGATCTACCAGCCTTGATGAAGTTGAGCACTTGCAGAAAACAAGTCTGAAACCCCTTTTAAGGTGTCTTCTCTGGCATGCATGTGTCACAGCTTGCTGGGTTTGTCAGCACAGCTTTAATCCATGTCTTAGCACATCAACTTCAAAAGAAACTGAGTTCCTGCATCCACATCACAGAGACTCCCTGAATTCAGCTTGCATGGCTTGCCCTGATTCCTGATTTAGCCTCATGAAACCCTCCCCTGAGCTGGAGCCACAGACCAGGGCCAGGTGAGTTGTACCTTTAGCTGACCAAAGGCAAAAGGTGACAAAGCACCTGCCACACTGTGCTGTGTCAACACTGCCAGTCCTTCCACCTCTGAAAACCAACCAGAGCACCAGTCCCTGCCTTGTCAGCACTGCAGCCTAAGCTCTACTGGCAGGTCCATGTGCTCAGCTACAGAGAACTAAAAGAGAGGAGAGGGAGGGAAGTAAAAAATAACAAGAAATGGAGGAAGCCCTGTGGCTACCATGTTCTTTGAAGAAGCATTTGTCCCTTGTTTATGCTGCTGGTGTTCTGGTACAGACTGCACATGAACAAGACATTCCCAAGCTTTTAATTTATTTTCGTGTTCCCAACAAGCACAAACGTAAAAGTTACACTCCTGAATTTCCTGTCCCTGCATATTTAAAAATAATGCAGCCACACCAAAACTCCTTGGCCACTGCTGGGTCTGTGGAGAGAAGACTCAATTCAGACAACAGCCCCTCTTTGCTTTCCAATTCTTCATCAAACAGATGAGAAAGCAGGGAGAAGAAAAAAGCCAAGAAGCAAATAGTTGAGTTGACTCATGTCCTCAAAGTGTCCATTCAAAATGACCAAGTAACTGTTCCTTAGCCCAAACCAGAATAAATGCAAGTCTTCATATAAAAGTACCTTGCATAAAGGCAGATGCTAATTGCAAAAGCCTAAGTACAAACTAAACACGCTCAAGGATGCATCCCATTTGTGCCAGTGGCACAAATACAGGAATCTTGCAATCTTTCAGTTAAAGTAATAGGGGTAGTAGAGGATTGAGAGCAAAGAGTCTTGAGGGACAAGGCTGTAATCCAGTCACACTTGTACGTCCATTCTCTGGACAAGACCTGATGGAATAAATTAGAGCTGTTAAGTGAGAACAAAAATAATAAATAATAAAGAATAAAGGATTATTATTTTTTTTAGCACATAATGACAGCACAGAAGACTTGAGCCCAGCTTCCGCCTCTGCAGCAGACCTACTGTACAACCCACAGCTACTCACTTAATTTCATTATATGCCAGAGCTTGGCTGTGGATTATTTGTGTTTCAGATCCCTTGTCATGTTTAACCAGGCCTCTCAGAGAACAGTTTACAGTTTGTTACTATGCAGCTTCCCAGCCTCTAGCACGCTGCAGCTCCAGTTCTCCTCCTAGGGAGAACACCTTAATAACCATTCATTACAGACAGTGTGGCTGGCCACTGGCAGCACAGAAAGGCTGTGGCAAGGCACAGAATACACAGCATAATTACTCTTCATTATTTAACCCCACAGTCCCGTCCCTTTGTCAAAATCTCTCTTAAGTGTCTTCAGCTGGTCAGAGTAACCACCTAATTTCTACAAAAAATAAACCAATGCACTTGCAGCAGCATCAATAACAGTTATTTCCTATCACCTACCCCTAAAACATCAACCTGTTGAATCTCCTCTGCCACCCAAAGCCCCAACCAACATGCTGAGTCATAACAGGCAGCCATGAAGGCCATCTTCAAATAGCAACCAGAAATATAATTTCTTCCTTCCAGGCCATCCTTGTCTCTCTATGAGATGTTTTTTCCTATGACAACAAATAAAACCTGTTTTACTTGTGTTCCATTTAAAAGCAATTTGTAAAAAAGAAGTGGTGAAAATAAGAAACAGACAATGCCTTTTTCTTTAAATCTTTCCAGCATAAAATAGGAAAGAATGCCTAAAGGTTTCCAGGCCAGCACAGTTTTCTTGTTTTGTTTGTTTATTTTAACATAAGTAATTCGGAAAGCATGAGAGCAGGACGTACTGGTACCAACTATGTTATCTCAGCAGCGCTGCAATTTCCCATAGCCTACACTATCTGCAGGACCTCTGTTTCTTTATGGTCATGAATTCAGAAACAATGATAGAGCCGAATAAAATCATGAGCCTTGATGAATAATAAAGCACAGAAATCCTGCATTTGACCAAGGCTTCCTGGCTGGTGCCCTAATGGAAAAAGCTTGGCATGGGAGATGCCTTATAAACTCAAGTAATTACTATTCAGACATACAAAACCCATACTGCCCTGAACCCAACCTTATCACCAGTCTCAACTTTTCCTCACTACCTTTCATCTGCAAAGAGCACTGGGTGTGTTGAGTATGCCAGGAGTGTATTCACAGGCAGAACTAATGAGTACCATGGGTGATGCAGGCAGGCAGAAAACCGTGTGAGTGCCCTAATGACAACAGTGGCCCTCCTAAACGCAGCTCAGGATCCTGGTAATGCAGCCACACGAATTTTAGCTGTCCCAGCCAGGCTGACATCTGCCTGCAAAGATCTTGCAGCTGTAGCCTGTTTCTCTCTGTTCAGGCTGGAGCGCCTTTCCACTGAGCAGAACACCCTGAGCAGCAGGAACAAGAAATGTCAGGCTCTGACCAGCTGAGTCTTGGCTTTCTTCAAAAGTCACAGTAATTTTGCACTGACAAGCAGCTCTGGATTGTGAATGAATGGCACAGCTGAGAACCTGGTGGGGAGATCTTCACAAGAATTCACTTGGTTTGAAGGTGTAGTAGAGAAAAGTGCATTTTCCCAGCTCGGGAAAGGGTAAATGAGAGGGGATGAACCTACTATATTCCATCATTGCCTAAGTCTAGAAAACAGCAAGTTAGCAGCAGCACAGTGGAGCTCACAGTGTAATTTCCCTCCAGACTACTCTAAACTTGGAATGGGGGTTTTTCCAAATTTATTGCTTCTCTGATTTCATAACAAATTAGCTCCATGTACCATTACAAAAATTGCTTTGCTGTCAGCCCTGCAGGCTTAATTTGGGGTCTGGGAAGCAGAGGGCTCTTCCCTTCTCACACATTGTCAACAGCCACACAAGGTTTTGAACACCGAGTTCCACCCACACTTGTCCTTGTACAACCCCAGTGAGGCCTTTCACAAGGTTGGACAGGTGTAAAATGACAGAACTCGACCTAAAACAGCACTAAAAAGACAAAGCTGGGGGAGAAAAAAAAAAAGGCTGTTGCTCTGTCATTGCTTAATAGACCTGAAGTGACTATGTTTTCTGGTTTTTTTTTTGTTTTGTTTTATTTTTGAAAAGAACATCAATGTATTAAATCAGAATGAAGATAAGTGAAGGAAAGGGGTAGGAGGAGAAAGAATTGCTGCCAACAGTCAAGGCAATACTACTGTTTTCATAGAGCACGTGTTCCCCTTAAAAGTGGTCTGATAAGGCAGAGAGACAGCCATCCTGCTACTCCAGCACTGTGAGAATGCAAAACAAATGGTTAGAAACTGGGCCCGTGGTGTCACAGGCAATCTCCCACAGATTATGTTGGTGACTCTTGAATCTAATTAACTTGTTCCATCTCTACTACGCAGATCTCTCACTGATCATAAATACTATGCATCCACCTAGCACAGAAAGAACTCCTGTTGGGCGCTTGTTCTATCTGGTGCAGCACTCCTGTCGGCACACAAACAGGAGCAAAAGCTCTAGATTAAAATAATCCAAGTTGGACTTGGATGTAGCTGCACACACTAATTGAAAAGATTGCCCCAAAGCCGCAGTAGTCCTAAACACGCTGAGTACACGTGCAAGCAAGCTTCTGTCATGATGCTGACAGATGATGAATTTGTTTGTGTAGTGAATACATACAAGGAAGAAGCAGCTGGAAATGCATTGTAATGTGTGCTCTGTATGAATCTAATCTTTGCTAATATTCTTCGGATTCTAGCTGCTGGCCAGCTGGGTGCAACTGTGACAACTTTGGTATAAATTTCTGTTTGTGACTAAAGGACCAAAGAACTTTAGCTGAAGGGCAGATATTTGAGGAAGGGCCAGCATTAGCTATCCTAAAATAATGTTGTTTGAAGGCATAGAAACAACAATCTTCAGCTCGAATTAACTTGCAGCCACACATTTTTGGTTTGAACACTGTCCTCTAGTTTAACTCAATCTTCTCCTGCTCTTAGTTGTCTCATTTATACATGAAACAGGGTAAACAACAATATTAAAAATATTCAATGTTACTTTTTTGTAATTAAGGAGAAGCTATTTCCTTTTAATTTCCCTGTGTGAGAGAGAGACTCTCCATTCCTTTGCTAACCCCTTCTTCCATACATTTAACTTCAGGAAATTAATTCCCAAGCCTGGCTGAACCAAACCTATATGCAGTATTCCAAACTCTACAGGGTCTCATTCAGTGTACAACAGAATTGCTTATGCCCCCTTGGCTAGGGAGCACTTCATCAAATGCATCCCAGGGTCGTACTTGTCTTTCGCGGCTGCAACGCTCCAGCAGCTTAGTCATGTTTGGACTGACTCATGCACTGTGGTCTTTCTCCTTTTCTGTCATTTCCAACTGAGGAAGGCTAAGCACAGAGCTGAAATTAAACCTATGTGATGATTTAACACCTATCAACTCATAAGACCTCTAAGAAGGAGTGTGCAGCTGTAAACATCACAACAGAGATCACCCAGAAGACCATCCTAAAAGTTCACTCACATGAATTTATTTTCTCAGATATCCATCTGTATTTGCTATCCTTCAGACCTATGGCATTCTCTCCAAAATAAAGCATTCTTTAAATTCCTGGTAATTCAGTGCACTACTATTTGCCTGTTACAGTTTCTTTACTCGTTTTCCTCCCTTTCTCCGCTTCAGCATGCTTAAAATTTGCTTGCATTTAAATATGTCAATTACACCATAATTTTAATTTCTCCGTATCTCTTCCTTAGCAATGCTCCTTTCACCTCTTCCCTCCCTCTCCCCTGCAGTTCAGCAGTATTGTCCTGAGGCAAAACAGTTATTCACCTTTAATCCATTCCTAGGTGGTCTTTAACTCAAACCCAGCCTTGGCAGCTGCTGTTCTTCCCTTGCTCTATTTTTATCTCTGTAAATATGTTCAGGCAGAAAAAAAAAAGAACAGGATTGCTGCAATTAGGTGGGTAGTTAAATGACACAGTGTGATGAAGAAAGCCAGTTTGTAACACCTCAGAACTTCGTTCTGTAACCCAAAGAACTGCACCAAGAAGCAGAAATGCTGACCAGGGACAGGTGAGATATTGCTCACAGCTCTGCTACAAACATTGGCTCGTTCCTAGGAAATAACAGGGTACAAGTGGTATCCTTGTACTGTAGGCAGTTACAACTTCAATGGCTGGCAGTTCACCTTGTGTTTTTATTATTGCTCAGATCATTTTTTTCTGCTTCTGCAAGGTCAGCTCTAAGAAATAATAAAAACTGATTCACATTAACAAACCTTGAAGCAGTCAGAGAGCATGGAATCTTTTGGCAGTAAGTCTGGAACTAAATATTTACTGGACACATTTCTAATCTAGGGACTTGGCCAAAATGAGAGAGAAGGCATGTGAAGCCAGCATTTTCCAAAGCAAGCATAAAACCTCACACACATAATGCCACACATCCCCTGCTGAGGGATCACAGAAACCTGGCTGCCCCAGAGATCATTCATCTGAAAGGAAAAACAAGAGTGGACTGGTAGGCTGGGAGGCACATCAGCCAGCCAGCCAGCTCAGCTGTGGTGTGCCAAGGAATAGCTGCTTTGACCCTGCCCCATACTCCTTTTTCTCCAGCAAATATTGCTTCTTGCTCCACTGAGGCAGAACTTCAGCAAGTGTTTACACTATGGCAGGACTAAGATAAGGTTTAAAAATACATTATTGAACATGTTACTGTACGTGTGATGAGAACGTGTGATTGCCATCATGGGCTGAAATGAGCTGCTAACTTTTGTCATCATCTTCCTTTTCCCATAGCAACCCCTTCCAATCAAGCAATCCTAACTGATCTTGGAAATCAATCAAACTTCTATTATGTTTACATACAATAGACCACCATGACTCACTTTCATCTACAATCCTTAAGCTTCAAACACTGGTTTAAAACAGGCCACAGATTATTACAATCATGTTTACACAAGGAGTGTAATATGCCAACCTGTCAAAATATTGTCAATATTTATTCCACATAAATCCATCCCCCAAAACTGAAGCAAAAATGTAATGAAAGATTAGAACTGAGGCAGACTGGAAAGAAGGTAGAAGCAAATATTTGAATCAAACACTAACAATATATAGATGAAGTTTTTTTTTAAAAAATAAGTCCCTAAGTATCAAAAAGAGAGAGAGTTGTCCCAAATAAATTGGGCAGCTTTCCGACAAGCATAAAGCACATGAAATTAAAACTTTCCTGACCCATGGAAGACATCAATACCAAAAACCAAGGATGGCAGACTGCCCTTAAGAGTCAGGAGAAAGTGCAGTGCAAACCTGTGTAAGAAGAGGAAAAAAGGCTACTTACATAGAAAAGCAGCAAGAAAAGCAAGTAACATGCCTTGCTTTCAAAGGATGAAAAAATATAACAAGATGGCCAAGAATCATGACAAGATGAACTATATATTTCTAAAAAACTGGAAATTGGACATGCTGTTTTAACTGCCACTCCTCAAGGAAAAATGCATGTGGGAAGGGGCTATGTTATGCTGAAGGGCTGCAAGGAGTCTTTAAAATCAAACTAAGCTCATTAAGCTACTCCATGTTTCATGTCTCCTCAAGGAACCCTATTTTCTATTACATCTGGGGAAAAACAGAATTGATTTCTACATCATTAGTACTTATTTTTCTGAGAGATTCTGCTCTGTCCTAAGCAATGCAAGCTTGGATGGATTTCAGTGGGAGTTAGCAAGTGAAGTCTGCATACAAATGTCAGGAAGGAACTCCATGTTATTTGTACCTAATCTTTTTTTTCCGTGTGAAGTCATCTGGGGCAGTTTCATTCTTGCTGGAACCCTGCAGTTCAGGCGAGTTTCATGTAATCCCTATCTTGAATTAAACACTGCACAAACAAAAAGGCTGACACATGAAAAACTTAGAAGTTCTGCTTTGCCTAAGTTCAAATCTCTATAATATGGGGTGATACAAAATGAACTTGAAGGGCTCATAAATTAGTTCTTATTTCCATATATTTTAATGGAAATAATCCATACTCTCAGTTTTGCTGCACAACTCTCAACTCTGTGAGTTTACAATAAAATCCTGAAATTGGAAAAATGGGATACTAAGATGAATTCAGTGGTTCAGAACATGAAAGCAAATATATTATTAACACTATTTACTAGCCATCTCTTAAATTCCTATGGGCTAGAAAACATCTCTGACAGAAGTTTCAGAATATTCTGAGTTAGAAGGGACCCACAAGGATTATCAAAGCCAGCTCTTAAGTGAATGGCCTGCATGGGAATCTCTTGTTAGGAGTTTGCACAGTGCTCACTACAGCAAGCTCCTGATACCTCACTGCACACTTACAGCAGTAATTAAGGTCTATAAGGAACCAGTTACTGATCATCTCAGTCCCCCCAGTACAAATAAATTTGTGGAGATAAAATTGTTTCACAGTTTCAGTTATTCTTATGGCCATTCTCTGCTGTTACCTTTTCAACTTATCTACATACTCCCTCTACAAATCAGTGTCTTTTCATTACCAAGTTATTTTAATTGACTTCTGATCTCTTTCCCAGTTTCTCTCTCTAAAATTATTAGGATCTTCAATATCCACAATAACATACACATACCGTTATTGCCAAAAGAGTTTGCAGCTTTGAATGCAAAATTTGTGGGGTTTTTATTCTTGCTTCATTAATATATGGCAGAACAGCAATCATTCTTTAATTTTTCTCTGTTTAGGTTGCTCCTCACTATTCAAGTTTGTCACAACTGGGACCCAAAGCCTGTACAGAACTGATCACCAATAAAGGCAGTTTGTTTTTTTTATTATATCAGACATAAAGCAACCTGTAATATAAAGTATATATAATCAATACAAAAATCAGTGCAAGTCTGACCAGTGTTTGATCATGGAGCAGGTAATTATTATCATGCACGGTAACAGGTAAAGTAGAAGAGCAGGAAACTCTTCCAAGTAAAATTAGGTGATAAACTGCACACAGAAGGAAGCTTCTTCCTAACCTCCATCATTTGCCATAATTCATGATCTGAAGCAGAGGAGTTTTTCCTCCATAAAGGAAAAAGAGGGAGCTTACTGGTGGATATGTTCCAAACTTAGGCATCATTTTGTTCAGATCTCATTACTTTTCTACCAAGGATGCAGCAGTACTAGAATGGGATTAGTGACAGAAAATGCCTACTAATAGTAACAGAAAACATTACTTGCTGTCCTCTTCTGACATATGTTCTGTTAGATCACGACAATACAATGAGCAGACATGCTCATTCAGCTTCCCACAGTGGAAGCTCCAGAAATAAATAATTTTTTTCCTAAAAATATTTTTCCACCCACAAACAATGGCTGTTAATTTAAAATTCCCCAACATGCACAAATCAGTCTTTTTACTCTTTGTTCTGTGACAAAAATGCATTTCATATACCATCAAGTCCATTCATCTCATTTTTCCCTAGTCTTCCTTAATCTTCATTAACCTCTACAGTTCCCTGCCACATTGAACTATTCCCTATGCTTCATCACATCTTCCCAATTATATTCATAGTGTCCATGCATCACAACATGAAATACTAAACTTTGTATGAAAGGAAGTATTCCTAAACCTTTATTTGCTGTTTCTTGGCAGGATGCTCAAAGTAACGCTAGCATTAGAAGCTGAAGCAACTCAGCAAAGAGGATAACAATGTTAGTGAGTAATTTTACCAGCATATTGTGACCTAGGGGTCTTCCCACATGTAATACAATTATTGGCTTCAAAAAAATAGAGAACAATGATGTTTGTAATCCAACATTTAAGGAAACTTTGTGCCCTTTGGCATCAGGGCCAGCTGGGTGATGACAGCTTCACTTCAGTGAAGACACATCAGTAGTTGGACATAACTAAAACATAAAGGAAGTTCAAGCCTTTGAATTCCTCTCTTCCTTGATAAAGGAATCCTATGGGTGGAGCTGGGGATGAGTGGGGTGCTAAGATGGATGAGTATTTGGTGAGGAGCTAAAATACAGAGAAGTATTTCTTCACTGAAAAATAAATCCTGCTGGACTTTCCACAATTCTGTTGGACAGTGACCTCAGGCATTATGCTGACCTGGGAACAAAAAAGCTAGGATAAGTTAAAGAGCAATCTTCCCTTCTCTCCCATGCTACAGAACCTGCATTTTCCAATGTGCTTTTTCAAGACAACGTGAGAATCGTAGAAAACTCCTTTAATCCTCTTTATTCCCAAGTGTTGGCTTTGTATGGGCCAGCACTATTTGTGCCCTGACATCTCCTGGTCACTTCTCTGGCTCACACCACTTCACAAGACAGCAGCAGGGATGAAAGCAAACACCTCCTTAAAATTCTCACTGCAATCCAAACAACAGCTGCTACTCCTTCTGAGGATGGCACACATTTTTCAGCCTGGTTATTTCTCTCATCTCTTTTAAATTCACGCATGCTAGTAGATTTGGATTTTTTCTCCAGTAAATCTTCAGTTATACCCTGACACTTTTCATTTCAGAGCTGGGTACAACAATAAGGACAGTAGGTCTCTGTCTACTTTTGCTTTGCTGCTTAAACGGTAATGCATTTCACATAGCCTTGGATTGCTGGGTTCTGAAAGCCTTTCCCTTTCAGAATGACAGTATGATACATCAGCTTCTGAGCCTGGTCCTTAAGCACAGTGTGCTCTGCACACATCCAGAGCTGTAAAGAGACCATGATAGCCTCCAGTTCCTTGAGAGGTTCCGATCTTAGTAAGACTTTTGGTTTTGGATGGAAGATGATCCAAACACCCTTTTCTTTGGCTGATTGACCAATACATAGCACAGATCATCATTTGGCCACAACTCTGAAGCTAAGAAATTCTATCAAGCTTTAATACATGCCCAATTCCATTCAAGTTCTGGTTATAATACAGAATAAATACTTACTCTATTATATCTATATAATTTGTCCTATTTCAATCCTCTTCATGTCACCTGTGATCCAAAATGCACTGAAGAAGATAAAACGTTTTACACTTGCTTTCAGTTTAGATCATGAGATCTGCATGATTATCAATCTGAACATCAATTTGCAGTATTTTTCACTATGAAACAAATATTAAATTAGAGGTGCCAAGGTAGTTTCATTCTGGGGAATTTCTTATAGAAGGAATAAATTAAGTTGTAAAGAAATACCCTAATGGGAAATTTGAAGCTACAATATTTTTAAAAATTATGCATTTATTGTAACTATGTTTTCCTTCTCTGGCATTTTTTAGCATTAAGATGAACATTTGCATTATGGTAAACTGTTAGTGAGGTCTAATACAGAAGCACTGTTTGCAAATATTATTAAGATAATAAGTAAGATCTTCATTAGTCTGCATTTTCTCATTTATTTCTCTGTTTTATTCTTAACCTAATTTTCTATGTAGTTTTTCTACCTGAAACTAAAGTATTGTGGGTTTGACACCTTTCAGAAGTGAACATGCTTAAGGAGTCACAAAAGAAGATGATTAACTGTGAAAGAACAGGGTGCTAGTCATGCAAATTCCCTTTGAAGGGATGGAGTTCTGGTGCACGGGCCTGGAATGTTGGTTTACCTGAGGACATCTTATGTCCCCTAGGTTCAAGATTGCATTAGTTTAATAATGCTGCCAAACTCTCCCAAGAGCTTCTCTTTCCACAGCTTTCAAGCAGTCCTTTATTGCCTTTAGATTTGCCATCAAATAAAAATTTATGGGGGTTGTATTCAATTTATGGCCATACACAGAAACCTTAAGTTGTTCATCTTTTAGGACATCTGTGAGGCAGTGGACAAGTTTACATGACAACACAACAGCACAAAGAGACATGAGTTATTGCTGGTCCAAGGCAGTATGTCTGGCATGGCATAGTTCAAAGCCATGTAAGTCTTATTAACTCTAGTTTAAGGTGAGTTTATTAGGTTGCACTAATGCTAATTTAAGGAGGTCATTAGTCAGTGACATTCAACCTGACTGCAGCCAGCCAGCTCAGGTGTCTATGCACTGAATTCCTTAGCATTGTAGGCTGCAAGGTCAATAGAGACAAAGGTGCAAGTTATTGGAAAGATGGAAATTATGCTTCCTCATGTCTTCAGTGGCAGCACTGATAGGCAGTTTTCCAGTCGATCTCTCTAAATTCCTATCATTATCTCCAAGTCAATCCGTCCAGGCTGTGGTGCCTTCTGCATTTTTATATTCCAACTGAACACATCTCAAGAACATGAGGAATACTGAGATGCCATTATACTAATGATACTCCAGAAGTGTTGTGATGCTCAACAAAATCAAGATCCAGATTTGTGCTGGAAACAATCCAGAGATCATTGCTGAAAGAATCATTTCACCTCATTAAGAATAAGGAAAACCACAATACTACAAGACCCTGTGAGAGAGTAATTTGTAATTATTAACATGAATCAATTCAAAACTAATAAAACACAGCATAAATGGTAAACAATATAGTCACTACAATTTCTACTAGCTTACTTCTATTTCAGCATTTTATTTTTCCATTGTCCCCACTCTAATTTCAGCCTCATGTGATTTGCTTTGAACAAGACCTGTTAAGTCTTGTGTTTTTTAAGGATTTTTTCCTGAAAACAAGATAAATCAACCTTTTGCAAATATGTGAGCAGTTTCTTTGCTTTATCTCAGTGGCCAAAAGCAACTATCATTAGGAATCTCCTTCTCTGGAGATATTCTAAAGCCATCTGGATTCCATCCAGACTAACCTGCACCAGAGGACCCTGCTTGAGCAGAGATGTTGGATTAGATGACCTCCAGCTGTTTCTTCAAACCTTACTCAGTCTGATTCTGTGAAATAGAGAATGTGAGTATTTACCAATGTTCCCTATAAGAGCTACAGCAAAACTGTAATGTCAGAAAACGGCATTTAAATTACAAAAATACTCCTTCTCCCTTTATATACCATAATCCAACATCCTCACCTCTTTTTTGTAAGCAAAAATACATGATGTAGTTGACATGTATTTCATCATATGATATGAAATAGAGTCAAATATTAAAAAAACCAAAACAACAGAAACTCTGGTACTGGTATATAAACAGGAACCTGATCTGCATGACGCAGACAGCAGTGCTACCATTCTGCTCCAACAGGAGAACATAGATGATTAAAGTAATACTGTAAGAAGTAGAGCAGTTACAAGACTGACATTATAATATATAAAAGGCTACTGCAAAAAGAAGGAAAATCATCTGTTCTGTTCTGCATGTTCTTCACTGTTAGGACAAGAATTTAATAGGAGAAAAAAAAAAGAAAAATATTATAATTATTAGTTTTCTTTTTTTTTTTTTTTTTAAGGAACAAAACCAACTTTCTAAATGTGAAGATAATTAAGCAGTGAAACAGATTGCCTAGGGAAGCTGGGAAATCTCAGACTCCAGAGATGCTACATAATAATTGAGACAGGTCAAAAATGACACTTAAACCTTCCATCTTGCTTTTTAAAATTATTATCTTACAAGCGTGACTTCTTAAATGGCACAGTTTCTAAATAAATACAGTGTGTCAATTAACATGTCTAAGGATTATACATCTCAGTTGGCTTATGCTAGGGGAATGAAACATTGAATAAATATTCAAATTATTTTATTTATTAGAAGTACTTATTTTCTAATTAAGAGGAAAATGCACTCTTGCTTGTATAACTAAGGGATTCAGCAGTGTTCCCAATGAGGCCAAAACTCTCACCCGTTTCAGTGAGATAGCAGTAATTATGAGCATCATCATCTACATAAGACTTTTTAACACAAAATCAAAAGAAAAACCAAACAGAACAGTCTTTTGCTTAAGAAGAGAAAAAGCACCCTCATGCTTTGCCAAAAGAGGTTGGCATGGATGACAAGTTCCTGCTGGATGAGAGAGAGAGCAACGTACTAGCTTCTTCCTACAATGTGCTTATTTTCGTAATTACATTATATAAAAGGAATTTCATTCCATCTGCTTCATTGGTGACAATTTGCTTGTATTATGGAGTTACTACAAAAGTCAATGACACAAACATAACAAATGTGAAACAATAAAATACATGCAAAGTAAGAATGACTCTATTAGTTTAGATGTTCAGGCTGGTTTTCACGTCCAGTTTCACATTACAATGAAAAAAACTTGCTCATCTTCCTAATCACATCATTTTTAATACGGGTTTTGTTCACTGCTACAATTTAATCTCTTCAGACACTGAAGTCTTTATAGGACAAAAGTCATTTATCTGCTTAAAGCAATCTCAGTATTGCAATTTGGGTTCTGATGGGACTCTGCTTCACTGAGACCTTCATACTTAATCACTGAATATCTAAAATGAGAATTTTATATCAGCAGGGCTTAAGAGCTATGGAAAAGGAAATCCATCCATCTTCCAAATGATAAGTGTTCCCTTTCCACAAAGTTGTAGGAAAGACTTGTTTAAACGAACAGTTCATTCTCATCTGGAAGACTGTGTACCAAAGTATTCCCTCTATTAAAAGAAAAAAGAATTTCCAGTATTTATAAACAAATGACAGTGATCAAGGGCATGGGAGGAAAAGTTGTTCTCACAAAATGACATGGGAAACTGGAACTGCATACCTGAAGTAAGAAAGTAACTGACAGAAGTGTGTGCTGTCACAAAATACCAGCAGAATGGATATCAGAATCTTTACTGTCTTTCATAACTGAAGTCCAATGGGTTATTCAAAAGTTTACCAGGTCCTTAGTAAAGCTTGAAAAATACTAATGGTGCTAATGAAGCCTAAGTCTGATCAAGGTTCAAGGAAAAACTGGACCCATCTCTGGACAGTTGATCATAGAGGTGTACAGAAAATAAGTTCAGAAATGGCTAGTGGTGAAGGAGTTACATGTGTAACATTTTAGAGTTTATGTTAACCTCAAAGCTATTGGCTTTCAGAAGAGTAACTTCCTTGGGCAGAGTAACTGCTTTTTTCTGAGTTCTGTAAATTGACCTCTGAAACACCCGGGACTGGTTACTGTCAAACACTCTGCAGATGTAATACCATATGCTCCTTCCTACGCTTTGTTTTCAGAAACAGTGCCATGGAGATGCCCTGAAAATGCCCACTAACTGGTATTTTTCCTCAAAGAAGAAAGTCTTTCTGCTAAGTTTCCTAAAAAGAAAACAAATCATTACCATTTTGAGTAAGCCTGTGGTTTAAAATCAATGCAAAATTACAACAATCAAATGTTGCTCATATTATTTAACCATTAAACAGAAACTTAAGGAGTTGAAATTGTAATAACATTTCCACTGTGAGCAGAGTTCACATGTCAAATGACTTAGTCAATTCTACTTTGTGACTGCATACTAAGTGGTGATATAACATGTTTGGCCACCAACCTCAAAATTATTAAATCCTCACCACTTATTTCAGTGTGAGATACTCAGCTGCATTCAAAACACTCGTCCCATGAATTTCCAATTGACTTGTGCTGTGTGATGCAACAGAACTGCAGAAAGATTCTATGCCAGGAGAAAAATCCTTTCCCCCTCCACTTCTACCACAGAGCATATTCCCACACCTTGAGATGAAAAGGGTCTTTGAAAGCTAAGCCTGTTGCCTCCACGTAGCAGGCAAATGTCACCTTGCTGGAAGTAACAGCGAGCCCTTGATACCTAAGGCTGTGTACAGGTGAATATTTCAACTAGCCTTGTTAATTTAAAAATAGGGTTTCAGTCCTGTCCAATACACATTGACAGACTGCCTTTTGGGTTGAGTTCTTAAAACCTCCCTGCAATAGGTTTTCTCACTGTCTTTCAAAAGGAATTTTAATTCTGTCTCAAATTCATCTGTTTATTAAAAAGGGATGCTACTTCCTCACTTTAAAGAGAAAGGGAAAAGTAGTGTTAATTTGTAGTAGTCCTAATGCACGAACTGTTGCCCTCTTGGGTGCGATACTGCCACTGAAAAAGCAATGTGAGATGTTATCGCTGCAGTAATAAAACCAAGAAAACATTTCACAACAGCAGAGTGCCTTAATCCCACAGGCTTTACAGAGATACCAGTACAGGAACTGCGGCTCTCTGAAATGCAGTCACACACACTCAACTTGGTACCATTGGTTGAACCTGTTGGAAAAGGCTGGGGCAGCTCAACACACATAGGACAGCAGAGAGGAGGAACTGAACAGCACCATCTCTAAGGGAAATTCCAGTGGAAATTTAGGTAGATTGAATGCAATCTGGTATTTAAACAGATCTAACATTTCTGATTATACAATTTTAATAATAAATATTCAACACGTGCCAGAACTCCCATTTTCTGTTGTTGGATAAATTGGTCTCATTTAAATGACCTCAAAGAGAAAGAAACCCTACCCACTGTCAAAGTTGGAAAAGAGATACTTGGCACAAAAACACCCCACAAAATCCTGTAGATGTTAACTGGCCTTTGAGAAATCATTAAATACTAGTATGACTGATAAGCTTTAAAACGGAAAAATGCCAGACAGAAAACGATCTAAACATCAGTATTTCAAAAAATACAAAACACAGTTTTCAGCTGTAAAATACATTGTTCTAAAGCTTTTGTGCATGAATCATGGCTTTTTTATTTGGTTTACTTGTATTGCAGTGATGAGCAGGAAGACAGAGGAAGGAGACAGAAAAGCAGAAGGCACTCCTATCTTACCCTAAAAGAGCTCTCAGTTCATTAGAAAAGCCCTGGAGAGTCCCCTTCTCTCAAGCTAATCATCCTGGAGAGCTCATTTCTCTGCAGTCTGTCTGTCCGAGACCAACAGAACGACCCTTTAATCTGCGCAGGCTAAATTGAACCAACGGGGGCCGGCTGAATCATTAAATTAATGAATCATTTAAGTTTGTTTTTTGTGAGAAGCAAGTGTCTGAGTAGAAAAATAACAATAAGAAAGGCTAGAGCTCTGAAGTGCAGTGGTTTCATGCTGGCTGCACAATATCCATCATAGCACGACTCAGAAATCCATCTTCACATAATGTTTCAGCCCACTCTCAGTAAGGCCCTTCCTTGGATAAGTCCCATCTCTCAAAGTCATATAAGTCAAACTACTTATTACTAATTCAGGCTAAGCAATGCAACATCATTAACTCTAGCATGAAATACCACAAGCAGCAGATATCCAGCAACAGCTGTTTTCCTACAAATAAACAAACTAGAGTGTTGAATTCTTGAGTAGCATCTAAAGAACACCAAACTTCACTCAGAGACCCAGCAGAGAACTAAAACAAAGCAAAGCATACTGCTGTGAGATGCTGAGCTTCCTTATAGGGGCAAAAAATGTCTAAGAAAGTGAAATGAAATCAAATTTATATCCTAGAAAGGAGAAGGAGGAGGAAGAAAATATCCATAGATTGAAATAGCTTATTTTATTGAACTTTATGTAAATAAAGATGCACTTATGTAAGTCCATCATTGTTCACAAAGTTCTCAGTGTCAATTCAGTAAAAACACTTTAATTACTGCTTTGAGTGGACACTTTTTACATTTCAAGCACTATTCTCTAAAAACAGAGCTATCAGCTTCTCAAAAGGTGGGGATTAAAGGACTGAAGAATCAAATTATTCCCTTTGTTTAGAGCAACTTGCTAAACTCCCATTTTCCCCCAGCTGCCATACATAGCTTTTCCATAAAAGGAAACTACTTTGGCTAACTTGGGCTCAGAAGTAAAAAAAGTTTTCTGACCCTGACCTGAGAAGTACCTGTAGTAAAACTCTTAAAGAATGTAAGAAGAAATTTCACGATGAAACCTAATGTTCTCTGCATGATGGGATGTGGTGGGCTGAGGCACAAAGAAGAGTTTTCAACTAAGAGAACTTGGGTGAATGCACTGCTATTACAAATCCATTCTGGGATTAACACCACCCACACAGGAACTTATTGGATCCAAGAGACTTCAAGGCACAAGAGTGACTGCTTCATCGTCAGCATCCATAATGCAGGCAGGACCAATTAACCCTACTGATATTCTGCACCATGTGTCAGACATTTCTGTGCTGCACCCAGCTTTCAAACCCAGTTTGAAACAAGGGAATCAGGAAACCCCATTAGTGCTGAGCTATCAGACAAGACCACAAAGCATTCCTTGTTTTACACCTGGATGTTCAGGGGATGAACAGCAAAGTTCCTCTTGCAGCATTCCTAGTTTTGCTATACAACACTTTGCTTGGACACTTCACTGTGCCCAAATTTATCATGCTATGCAATGGAATAGCCTTCACTTCTGAGGGCTTTGGGATGGTGAGAAATACAGCCCATAATGAGCACCACAACCACTCCCTGTTGGGAGTTTGGTACATTCATTGTTCGATACTGAGCCACACTACCATGACGAGTTACCATCAACTTTCTAAAGCCACTGCGTTAGTATTTTTATGCTACTGCCCTCATAAAAGCAAGTATTTCCTTAAATATAATTCCTGTGTGCATTTTCCACAGCTGCCTTGTGAGCAGAGAAAACATTCCTCCACTCAGGAGCACTTTGCATTGGCAGGGAGATGATGCAGAACGCTATTCCTGCTGCAAAGCCATCACACTACCATCTTTTCCCCTCTTTCCTGCAAAAAACTGCTCACAGTGTTGGATGAACAAACCAGCTCCACACACCACTGCCAGATACCAGCCACAAACACTTCACAGATTTGACTGTAAATGCTTTCTAGAATCTTTGTCCAGAATTAACTCTCTCAGAAACCTCATCACAGTATTTTAAGTGACATTTAGACCTCAGACACGAAAAGAGCATGTTCTACATCAGTGGCACCACTATCTCATTTAATATATAGGACACCTGTTGAGTTAGATGTCCCTCTACAACACACAATACCCGTCAGATTGTCTGGAACTCCTCTCCTTGAGGACTTTGCTAAAGGCAAACTAGTTTACAAACAGAAAGTATTGCATGTGAAATATGGTCAGGAAGAGAAGGAAAGAATCTAAGGGAGAATATCCTCAAACATAAATGCTAAATAATCCTATGTTTTTTATTTATTTACAATGAAGATGCTCAATTTAGAAAAGACAGATGTCATCCACATTTTCAATCTCAAAAAAAAAAAAAATAAATAAAGAGCACACCTGGCAGCTAAAGTTACTGATTTTCAAATTCCTGTGGTAAATAAATCTGAATAAATTGAATTAGGCACTTAAAAAATATAAACTACTTTGTTCCTATAAAATCAGTGCAAGGGATAGAAATGCAAGGTTTTGATTTCCATTTCATCTTGACACAAATAGAAGAGATACTTTCTATTAAAAAGTACAACATGAGATGTGAAAGCTTCCTGCCGGAAAGCACTGCTAAAAGAGGAGATAGATCCTCTTAATTAAGGTTGTCTTGTATTTGTCTCCCTAAAACAGACATGATCAATAGGTGCAGAATAAAATTGATTGCTGTAGCACATTTCATTAGGTGAAGCAAATGTCTCCATAGAGATTAAGCATGTCTTTAATATCTGAAGGTGGTAACAGCTGTCTGCTTGAAATTGCAATCTCTCTGGAGAAAGGTTAAAAAAACCCCAAAACAACCCAGATTTCTAGTAGCTGCATAATTCTTACTGCTGTCTCCCCCACTCAAAATCACCAAACCCCATATTTCAGAAATTATCTTTAGGGCCCTTATCTAATTGACCCTTTGTACTAGCACTAAATGTCACATCCGTCCCTAGCAACAGCTGCGTGACTGAGCAAGGTCCTGTCTGTCACGCATATTTCTGCATCCGAGTCACCCTGGAGCTCCTGCAAAAAGCAGCTGGGGGGACAGGGAATGCTGCTCCTGCATGGCCAAGACAGGAAGGCGAGGAGGGATTCTGGGGGGAGCATCTGCAGAGCAGCACTCAGCAGCAAATGCACCCTGCCAGAGGAAGACAAATGACAAGGACAGCTCTCAAGTAAGAGGCTGAGCACAGATTTACTGCAATTATGGCCCTGTGTGTGCCTCCTCCCAGCTTCCTCTCACCCCAGTTTTTTTTCCACATTGCCAAGTCGCTGTTTTAAAAGGAACACAGCCAAATGGTGAATAATGAGCCAGTTCAAGGGAATGAATCAGGCAGAGATGGATGGATGGATGGATGGATGGATGGATGGATGGATGGATGGATGGATGGATGGATGGATGGAAGGATGGAAGGAAGGAACACACTCATTACACTGCATGTGGGGAGTCTGATTTGGTGAGCTTTGCTGCTGGTTCTTATTTCCAAAAAGGGTTCTTGGTTACTCCTCTGTTTTCTCCAACCACCTCACCTGTGCACGTGGGAATGAGAATGCAGAAGATGGGTCTGGCACCACTGGAAGTGTTTTGCGGCACTGTAAATGATTAACAGAGGATGTGAAGCCCTAACAAACCAATCCCACTATTGTTTTATGTTTTCGTTCACAGGAGGGTAAATAAAAATGCTTCTTGGAAGTCAAACAATAGAAAGATCAGAACAAAAAGCAGCATTACCCTTCATCCTGCACCTTTGCTGAAGTGAGAACTGTTATAGGACTCAAGCTACTTGGAATGGCATGATGCGATTTTCTGCCAGCAAAAGCCCTGTGCTGAGGAATTACTCCGCACCCGGGCTCAGATCCTGCTAGAGCTTCCACATAGCCAAAGATTCATGAAACGTTCCTCCACCCATGTTGAAGGAATTGTTTTCATTGTAACAACAGTCACACCATCTGTCTGAGTTGCCTAAACAGTACCATGTGCACAGTTTGAGCTGCCCTCTCAGTACAGATATTTACATGCTCTTGCACAATACACTTACTGAAAGATGGATGAAAAGGAGGCATAATCCTACTGAGCAGCTGCAGGGAAAATTTAGGGAGAGGCATTTGGATTTGGCATGACTTGGGATGTTCAGCAAATCATTAAAACATTCTCATCAACAATCCACAAACACATCCACAGGACTGGGAAACAACATTCCCACCTTCCCCATTCCTACTGAAATTTATATTTCCCTTGCCAACTAGAAGTTTAAGTCCTGCAAGAGATGCCTAAAAGGTGGTGAGTTCTTCACTATATGTGGTTCTGACTCGAGAAAATTTCAATCAACTTCTGATACTGACTTGGAAGAACCAACGCTGCAAATAAGTCACTTGTTAATGGTGCCTTTTCTAAAGTAAGGTTTGTGAGCACTTCACTCTTCATGTTTTCCCTTCAGACCATCTGCAAACCAGCAATGAAAAAACCCCATTTGTACTTAAGCAAAACCCACACAAATGGCTGGCATGGAAAGACTAAGAGGGTAACTACAAGCACCATCCACCAGTTTCTGAGGCTGAGGTTTGTGTCTCCACACTCTCGAACCTGAGATCTCCATGACAAACAGTTTTTCTGAGTTGTGACTAATTGTTCCCAGTCAAAGGAGATGTTGGCCAGCCTTGTCTAAACAAACCAGATGAGGCATGTTCAGGAAAGGTGTTAGCTAATGTTTTAAACACCACTTAGCTCCTACTCTAGGTAAACAGTTTAGCTAAAGCAGTTGGTAAACACTGGCCATTTTCTGAGTCTGGACAGTGGCCGAAGTTGCTTTGTCCAGATTTTCACTCTGGTGGTTTGTATGAACTATTTTGCTTTAAACAATTCCTCAAATGGAATTGACTATGATGTCCACTAGGAATTCTCAGGTGTGGCAGAGCTACACCACAGGATCAATGGGCACATCCACTCCTTCCCCCTCCTTCCCACCTACCTAGAAACAACCGGCTTCTACTGAGGTGGGATGAAGTAAGCCCATCCTCTAAGATAAAACAAGGTTTGTAAATTGAGGGAATATTTTTTGGTGAACTGACATAGCAGAAAAAGCAACTTGGAGACACATAAACTGTTTTCTTTGCTTCTTCTGTCCCTGCCCTTGGACCATTCCAGCTCCAACAAAATTTCTTCCTCTAATGAGGTAAACTGCCCTACAGGTACCTGTTATTTACCACTGTCTAGATGACCACCCTGAATTACTGCCAAGACTTTAGGGATCTACATCTACATTTAAATAATATGAAACTCAAACACTTGATAATTTATTTAAAGGAGGCTCAATTATAATTGGGCTAACTCTTTTTCAAAAGTGCCGGAAGTTACAATAGAGGTGTTTTTGATGTAGTTCTGGTTTACAAGGAAGAACCTTCTCAGGGTTCAGAAGGGAAAGGTGACTGAAACCGATGTTATCCTCTGAGTGAACAGACAAAGAACAGAAGAGATGAAATGAGGATGATGCAACTTAAAAAAGGCTTCACTAAATTCAGGGAACTAGTTTCAGAAAGAAAAGACTGAAAGGCTGCCAGAGGGAAAGGATGGAAACAGGACAGAAACAGGACAGTAGACAAGAAGGCATTAGCTGCTCAAATTCACATGTTATGAAAATTCAACACAGAAACTTCTTGAGGCTAGATATGAATGTGAAATAACAGCAAACATCTTTTGCCCCAAAATCAGCACCTACATTACAAGAGCAATGCATGTACTGAGGGACATGAAAGATGAAAAGGGAATATACTATAAATATATTGGAATAGATGATTGAGAGAGACTAAAAGTAATCTCTGCTTTCATTGCTCCATGTCTTTACAAAAAGAGCTTAGCTGTGACCAGAAACTTCACACAATTCTAAAAATCAGTCAAAATCACAAACTAGAATAAGGAGGGAAGCAGCTGAAAAATGTAAGACAGGGTAACTGCAGTCAAGCCTGCACTTCTGGTAAAATCCAATACTGAATTTAATCAGAAAAAAAACTGTGAATCATTGCCAATCATCTTCAAGAACCTCCCATTAACACTAAACGCTCAGCAAAATGGGAGTCAAATGTTGCAATTCTCTCTAGAAAATGAAGGCTTTGGTGAATAATTAGAAGCAGAGGGTGAAAGATCTGGATTAGTTTAAGAAGGAATGTGAGAGGACTACAGTAACATAATATATTTTAGCAATATTTAAAAAAGACAGCAATTAATTGTTCATCACATTTACAGAGTAAAAGGCAAGTAGTTGGCTCTATTTGAAGAAAAGGTTTATTGAGGTCAGACTCCAGGGAATTTTTCCCTAAATATGGACAGTTAAGGATGGGAACATGTCCCAGAAATACTTGTTGAACTTTGTTCACTAAAAATGTCACTAAAAATGCTTATGAATAAAAAAAAACAGCTTTCAGGAACATCTTGGGATATAGTTGTGTCACAAAAAAAGGGAGTGAGTCATAAAAAATGAAGCTGTGTAGTTTCTTGAAGTCCCCTTCCAGGGGTAGATTAAATTTCTGATTCCCAAAGGCTTAAGGAACAAACCTGAGCTTATATTGGGAAGGAAGGGGAAAATAAAAGAACAAAGCAGGAGAAAGCAAAGCCCACCTGCAGGTTGTTGCTAGTCTCACAACTTCTGGTTCTTTCAGAAAAACTGAACTGAACAAACGAATTCAGAAGAATATGCTTTTTTTGGATAGTGATTCAAACCCAAAGCTGTGCTATGGGTGCTCTGAACTGCTCCCAGAAAAGCCTCTTAGTTTGCTCTTTAGGCTGAGAAAACAGCCTTCACAGTTAAATCAACCCTCCCGAATACTATTCACTGCTCTTGTGACAATGACACATCTTAGAACGTCAACTATTTCACTTGAAAAACAAGCAAAATCCTGCTTGCAATGAGGGATAATGTATGTGACCCATATTAGACATGGACTGGACCAAAATTCTCTTTCTCTAAGCTGCCAGCAGGTCACAGACCCTTACATTTAATCAGCTACTGGAGCTGGGGAAACATTTCCTCTGCCTGAGCATGGCTGAAGTGACATGACTGGTGTGGAGAATTTGCACAATGACTGCAACCAGAAGTTCTGTGCCATTCTGTGCCACTAAGCAGAAAGGCTCTCTCAACAGAGATGTGCTGCTTATTATCATCTGCTGGACAACAAAATTTACTGACAAAGTCTTCGTTAATTGAACTAAAAAAATGAATGTTTATTTCCCTTCAAAAGATAGAAATGTCACTCCAGTGACAACAAAATTTTCTCTTGCTTTTTTTTAAAACAAAAAAATCACAAGTGATTTTGTAGGGTCAGGTTCCTACAACAGGAGGACGTACACCTATGTCAGACATCATACCTTATACTATTACCATAAAATTACCTGCCAAAAGCAACGCTTCTTCTACCTGAGTAACAATGCTGCTTACAACACCAGCTCCTGCCTCCATGACCTCTAGGAGTCAGGGGTCATCTTTCCTCTGTCCAGGACTAGTAAATGTTTCTAATTATAGATAAAAAACCCTGTAGTGTTAGGGGGAATAATACTATAATAATACTACAGGGGGAAGTCACTGTCTGCCATAGCATTTATAGTAGTAATACACATTAAATGTTGGAGAAACATGATCTGGTGATATAGTGAAACTGGCTCAGTAAGAACTGCTGTGAGATTGGGAGGCTGATACGAAGGTATTTTTAAGCAAGCAGTTAAAAGCAGCCCCTCAATAGTTTGCTGCTCATGAAATTAGCAAGATATACAAACAAAAATATTTTGGGAAATCTATCTTCAGGATTATTTTTGTGGAAAGAAGAACACATTCCAGATGAATGAGGCTTTGGTAAGTTTAATGCTAACCATGTATTGTAAATACTCTTCTATAAAGCCACACAGTTACAACCCAGTGTGGTGAATACAGACTGTGTACAGAGTTTAACATGTTTAGTTTGTATGCAGATAGAACATCAATCTATGAGTAAACCTGCTTTATGTTCCTTTTCTTCTGATTATTCTTGTGAAACACAATGAACTGAAAAAAACCTGAATTACAGGCCGAGTTGAGATCTGTATCTTATTTTGGATCACTTAAGTTTCATCCCTGGATTTTTACTGTACTATTCTACAGTTACTACAAACAGAACAGATGCTCAGTGTACTTCCATTGCCATCAGCAGCTCTGCATATTCCTATAGCTGTCCTGAAACACAAATGCTTAGCAAAGCTTTCTGGGGAAGCTCTTCAGCTTGAAGCTTTAACCCTTCCTTGGTTAAAAGGAAAAATGGGAATTATAAGCATGTACCTTATAAAATAGCATAATAAAAATTAAATTTATCTAAGCAGTAAACTGAACACCAGTCAAAGGAGAGAAACAAAACTCAACAAGAAGCCCAGTTCAGTGGCTCCTACCCACCTATACCTTCACATTATCTCTACTACAATATTATCTTGAAGAAGTGCCCTCACACTATAGTTCCTGGAAATACAAAATTTCCGCAATTCCCACACAATAAAAAAAACCCCAACAAAACCCAACTGCAGATGCTCAGGAAAGAAATTAACAAAGAAATACAGTGAGGAATGACACAGTACAATCAACACTTTCAGGCCATTCCATACTCTAAAATCTGTGCTACTAAAAGTCCCTCAGGAGGGGAAGCTGAAAATTATTTTCTACACCTTAGGCTTGGACTTCACAAATGCCATTGTGGGATCCACTGAGGCCATCTCTCAGCAGTTACTCTAGAAAGCTTGCCAGGGCAAAATTAGTTCACATCACCTTTCCTTGAACAGGCAGAACGTGGTATATGTGTCACATCACCATCACTGTGGTGGTTTTGATACTAGAGTATTAGAAGACCTAAAGCCAGGTTTACTCTACTACCAATCAGTTTCTCTGAAAAAGCTGTATTTGTAACACAATTTTAATGAATGCTTTGTAATCAAATGGCTTCCAAGCAGTATACATGTCTAATATCAGAGAAGTCCTAAAAAGTTTAGTTTCAGTATAAATCCTGTTTCTATGTTGCATATAAAAAAACATACCCCAGTGAAGAATTCAAAGTTGTTTCCCCAAATCTGTCAGCTTTGAGTGCCAGAACTCCACAAGCCACACAACTGGGACATGCATATGCTCACTAGTTGTAAAGATTCTGTGTTAACAATTATTTTACTTTTTGTTTCAAAAATAAATTATTGTTTCTGAAAGCTTTCTGTACATTCCCCAAGATCAGGAAAAAAAAATTAGAAGGGAAGCTGCAAACAAAATCTAGATGAATATATTTTCAGTGATGCACTTCACTCATGAGTCATTGCTTATTTTTGCAAAAAAAAAAACCACTTAAGCTGAAGAAGAGACATTCCTCTCTGGCTCACACAGCATTGCATAGTGGATATTTTCTTAACTTTGAAAAAGTGGGTTTTGCTAGCAACACTGCTCATGGATGGCTGTCCATCCCTTTGGTCACAAACAACTGCCATATCTTTGCAATTTGGTGAAAATCAGCTGTTGAAAGTTTCTGAAACTCCTACACACTTGACTTCCCCCTCCTGCCCCCTCTTCTGGAAGTCATGACACTTGCCCTCAGGCCACCAGGGTTCTTCCCCACAGTGACACAGGAAGTTCCATGTTCCTCATGCAGTGCAAGGCAGCGTGATTCTGGAGAAGGAGCTGCACCAAAGTCGCTTTGCAGTGCTCAGAGCAAGCTGCCCAGAGCCCAGAGAAACCAGGGCTCCCACCTCATAACTGTATCTTGCTTCTGTGTCTCCACAGCATTTCTGGGACACATCCACCCTCCCCCAAAGAACACATCTGCACCTAGACAAGGACAAACTCTCACGGTGCAAAGGGAGCCGCTGGCGACACAACAAATGGCAACTTCACTTTCCGTTTTCCAGGAATGTGCAAAAGAGGTTTGCAACTGGAAGCCGTGCTGCAAATAAGGCTTTTACAGGATAGTCTCATGTCCCTGGAAAAAACACTTTATTTCCTAGCAGATGTAATGGGAACAGGTTAAGAGCAAGGATACTGGTGCGTTCCTCCAATGCTCAGCAGAAGCTGGCTTCGTGTCCTCAGGCTGTGGCCATGCCCTTACCCTACTGCCAGCAGGGAATGGGGTAGTGAGGTGACACAGGGACCTCACTGCACCAAGGAGGATTTTTATCTCATGAACACAGAGGCTGGTTACAGGCTGGCTGGGTTCGTGGCCTTTTCCATCATTCTCTAATGCATTTCCTGCCTCAAAGGCTCTGGTTATGTGAATTAAACTGTGACTGGAGAAGCCCTGAGGTGGCTGAGCAAGATTCCAAATCCCACTGCCCATCATCTCCTTCCCTCATGAGGCCACGCCTCACGTGACTTAAGTGCCAAACCCTAATTTTTCAGTTAACTCAACTCCCTGAAAGCTCTGTGTAAAAGGAAAGCACAAGTGAGTGCAGACATTTGGCATGTCAGCTGGAGAAGGAAGGGAGTTCAGTGCACAAAGAGAGGCTGATTTACAGATCCTACATATTTTCTGCTTTTACTGTGGTACCCCATTTCCCTGCCCCCTGGCAAGGAAGGGCTGTCCAGGGCTGGTTCATAGCAATGGCCACTAGGCCACCGCCCCCTTCACCCCGTCTTGAAGCTGCTGCTTCTGGCCCCAAGTTTTGCCCCTCTTACCCTCAGCAAGGCATGAACTTGGCTTGCCTCCCTCTCCCCAGATGCTATTTTACGCAGTTGCTGGGAGTCTCGGTAACTTCTGAGACCTCTTCTGCATTGTCAAACATGGTAGAAAACCAGTGAGCTGGTTTAAATCTGTCCTGGTGAGGGAATGAGGTGAATTCACAGACAGTGTGATCACACAGCTTGGAAAATCAGGCTGAAAATCCCAAATAGAAACAGAAAAGCCTGTCAAAGGTTGTTTCTAAGATCTGCTGGAATGAGAGTGTGGGTTATGAGGAAGAGCTCCAGGAGCTGGCCTGCTCACTCCCCCGTCCCACACGCAGGCTGTGGCTGAAGGCCCCTCACCAGCACTATGGGGACTGCGTCCCCCTCGGCCTGGCCCAAACCAGAGGGGCTCGTGTCCCACAGGAGACCAAGAGTTAGGCAGAAAACGAGCAGACAGTGAGGGGAGTTAAGAAGGCCCTTCCTGAGGTGCAAAAAATCACATTCCTTCAGACCCAAAACCCCCAGTGTTGTCTCCAGTCAGGGTTGGGCCTTTTTCCCCCAGTATAAATGAAAGATTTCCCCTTCTTAAAAATTAAATTCAGAACAAAGCCCATCTGTACCCTATGATCCAGAAGGCACAGAGGGGTTTCCAGTTTTGCTTTCTCCAGCCCCCCTCCGCAGGGTCACCTCCTCCTCACATGTGCCCACTCTTGGCATTAAAAAGCAACCAGAAAATCCCCAGGACCCAGGTGAGCCCCAGTCACTGGCACTGTGCACCTGCTCTCCAGACAGGACTAAACACAAGTAACAATGCTGATTTGTTCCTAGTAGAACACAAATTTACTATAAAAAAACCTCACAAGTAAAACAGGGTGAAGCTCCAGGCGCTCACAAACTGTTCACAGAAATACAGCCACGCTAGCAGGGCTTCATTTGTTTTTTAAGCATATGCAGTCTCGGATCCCTGAACTGTCAGCAATTTCACTGGCATACATACAACTGACAAAACCACTCAGCCTCTTTTGCAAAAATTTCCAGTCCTCCCATGATGTTCCAATTAGATCTGCTACTAATAACTGTCAGCTTTGCAAATAATTTCACATAATTCACTTGGGCAGAAATCTTCCTTACAAATCCACGACTAGGATTGAAATAATCAACCATCACTCACTTTCACACCATAACACAGCCACATTTCATCCCATTAACTTTCCTTTCAATGCCCCACAGTCCTGCCCTAGTGACACTTTTCTATGTGTTTGTTGAATTACAATATACACAGGAATGTGTGAAAGTGGGAGAACTCAGGGCAGACTTTGGGTCCAATACAGCTCTCTTCACAGCTGAAGGATTGCCCATAGTCTTTCTCAAGGACCTTCTCCCATAGGGAATTCAGGAGAACATGTCCACTCATTAACTCTGATGCTAGCAGTCTTATTGCTTTTATTCTTCCTAATCTGGGAAAATTATTAAGAGTTGTGAATCTACCCTAGACCAGAAAAGCACAGATATTAAAATGAGCTCAATGGTTCCATAAGCATGACAAGGTGCAAATCTGACCTGTTTGTAATGATAACGTTTTTTTTCTACTTTCTAATTTACTTCACCTGAGAGAAAATACATGGCAGTCAGTGCAGCATGCAAAATTAAATCTTGGCCTAGCAATCAGAGACAAAACAGTCAACAAAAGCTGAAGAATTTCTTTCATCTCCTGTTTTTTTGTTTTAAGTAATGCATATCTACTTTGAGCTTTAGATTGGGAAGCTTTTGATGTTGCAGGGCAATGGAAAGGAAACCTCTGCAGAAGTTTGCAGCTCATGCTCTGTTGGCAGATGGCAAACTTTATTTATCAGAGCAGGAACAGGACAGGAGGACCCCTCTTTGTCTCCAAATTGTAGCTGTGGCCTGGGACACATTTATTTTGTTACCTGCCCTGAACTATCACACAGTGGTGCAATACTCTTCTAGTAAGTGTCCACGTTCCTTTTCAGAGGTGGGTGCAATGACTCATTTTCTATATATAGACTTGAAGTACAAAATTCTGCTCCATTTTTTCCCCCTTGTAGTTGTTCTCAACATATGCTTTTCCATTTCTCATTATTATGTTACTGAAACAGTATGCTGAATATTTATGAGACTGAAATATTAGTTAACTGTGCCATTTCTCATAAATGTAAATTTTAAAAGCTTATCTTTATTATAAAAGTTTCATGATTCAGAAGTAATCTAACAAGAGCATTCCTAGATAAATTATTTCCACTACCAGTTTGTCAGGTCCAGTTGTTCAAGGGTTATAGGACTAAAAAAAAAATAAAAATCCATGTATGTTTATATATAGTGATACATTTGAATATAATAGCATCCAGTCAACAAGGTAAATCTCTTTTGCGTATTCTCCACTTGTCTGTAAACCATCTGCAGCTGGGAAGTTTCATTGTTAGAGGTCCATTAATGAGATCAATACAAGCTATATCCACAAAGGATTAGTTGGCTCATATGCTATTGAAAGACTCTTGGGTTCAGCAAACTGTTTTGGTTCTCATGTGCAGTTATGCCTAACCATGCCCCTCCTTTCCTCCTCCAGCAATCCAAAACCTGGAAATGGATGCATTCCCATTTTTCCTCAAGTATCAACTTACACACACAAAAACCAGACAATAAATAGATTCAGGGTTTCTAAATTTATCTTCATGAGATACTCTGGGAATGATGGGGAAGGGGGTATGTAAAAGGAAAGGCTCTCTGCCAGATATTGCATTTACTTTATTTATTAACTGACTTTTCCCCTGCTTTTATTTGACTCTGACTTATCTCAGGTCTAGTTATGCATTCAGCAGTTTTAGTTTTGGTTCCTGAGAAAGCCCAGCTGCAGTTGCTGCCACCTCATATCAATAGCACTTAATGGCTCTTTTGTACCCTCTACTCATACCCAAGAAGTCATAACTTCTATTTCTGGATAATAATAGGTGCAGGTGAAAAAAAAATTAATAGACAGCAACTATAATTTAAAAAAAACTCCCTCCACTTTCATCCCCTAGTATAAAGTGGCAGAAGGACAATAAACACAGAGATGCAGAGAACAAAAGTCTGCTTGTTTCTCTGGGAAAGAAAAAACCATCAAATTGTGCTTTTGCCATAGAAGAAATACTGCCTTTCGGGTTGTGTCTGAGCTCACATGACAGATACAAGTTGACATAATGCTGCAGTTATTTATCACACAGATGTTTAAAGATGCCTCTTAATAAAACACAGTAATCACACACAGTACCACTAATCCACCAGACCAGGAAAGCTAATATTTACTCAGTACTAAATACCTAATGACCATGCAAGCCTCTGAGGAACCAAATTTGGTTACTGCTTTGCTACTTGGAAAGCCAGAGCTTCAGAGAAAATAGATCATTTGGATTTTTTACCAAGCTATTCAGCTTTACATTTTCCATCCAACAGCCAGTCACAGCACACAAGTTTTCAATTTCCAGAAATACTGTGCCTTTCAGCACATCAAATGCCAGTAAAATGGATTTTTACCTTTGTGTTTAGTTTTGCATTGGTTTAGCGCTCACACAGAAACAGGAGAAAGAAAGGGTTTGAAGAACAAAGCAGACCTTGACCTGAGTCATGCCTGTGCACCAGGAGGTAAGGAAGGAGCTGGAGGAAAGCAGGGTCCCTTGCTGCACCCTTTGTCCTCTGCTCACATCCCTCTTTTCCTGCCCAGGTGGCATTTCCTGCCTCGCCTTTGTGAAGGACAGCACGAAGAAGCCTTCATCCACTTTTCATCTGTTTATTTCAAGTATTTACACGGTCATACTCTGGCCCTACATATACCACATAACCTTTAATGTTGTTTTTTAAAAAATGTATTGTTCACTGCAATTTTTATCACTCAGGAAAGTGTTACTGAGCGACAGCATTCCTCTCAGACCAGTTTCTGTGCAGGTAGAGACACTCTAAACAGTGCAGGGCTGTGTTAGAACTCCAGAGCTAGCTTGGATCCCAGAAAAAAACCGAACAGATCTATGTGGTTTTTTTTGTTTAAGCAAACGGCTTGTTTTCCCCTCACCACTCAGTGTTACTTTGTACAGCAGTGGAAAAACCTGAATTTGAAGAAATTTCAATTCAACTGAAACAGGCAACAACTGAGGCAAAAATCTTCCCATACATTATTTGCTCAGTTCTACCCATTAGGCAGAGATACCACTGTAAATGGGAGGGAAGAAGAAGGCTGCTTTGGGATCCTGGGAAATACAGTGTCACTAAATGCAGTGGGTAAAACCCATGGAGTTTCTGCATACACAGTTATGTGATCTAAGTTACCCTTTTTACTCAGGAGGGAGATCTTGAAACCATAACATGGAATTCTCTGAAAAGCACCAAATTGAATGCTTGGGGATGGTAAAAGGAAAAATGGGGTCAGGGATGATTACAGAAGAAACAGAGAATATTATCTCTCTGCATATTAACTGAGTTTTGCCCACATTTTCATTACTGGGTGCTGTTCTGAAATGGACTTGGGGTAATTAGAAAAAGACAGGGAGAAGGAAGACATAAATAGCAGAGGTACAAGACAGCTTTTTTTACAAGAAGAGATTACCCAGATGAGAACTTTGCAGCCTGCAAGAGGGATCAGTCTGGAGAAGAATATGATTATGGTCTAGTACCAGGAATAGCACATAGACAGTGAGCAGGAACAACTGTTCTCGTGATGTAAGAAATAGGGGGCACCAAATGAAATGGTCGGACAGTTTGCTTAAAACAAGAGGGGCCAATTTTATTTTTTTAAATTATACACTACATAATTAAGTTGTGGAACTTATTGCCACAGGATGTTTTGAAAGCCAAAAGCATAAACGGATTAAAAGAAAAGCAATTAGAGAAATTCATGGAAGAAAGGTCCACCATGGGCTATTAAATACAATGATGCAGATACAACCTCTGGCTGAAGCAGAACCCAAATGGCTGACTGCCAGAAGCTGGGAAGGAATACTGCTGCCACTGCTGCTGCTCTATACTGGCCAGCAGCAGATGCTTTGGGAAAAAAAAGTGAAGGGCCAAGCTCTGGTCTGAGTCATAGAAGGTCTTTTCAGTGTAGCTGTTTCAATGGTCTTCTGATATGGACTAATTTATCTTTGATAATCTGATGCTTATTAATATCCAAATTTAATACCTTCCCCTATACCACAAATTGACAGAAATATTACAAAGAAAAATTATTTAAAGTAATGTGATAACCTATACATCATAGTTTTGGATTTTCTTTTTATCTGGGCATTGACTACATGACTTAAAAGCCACTGCAGCTAAACCTACTGCTGCATGAAATTTCATGTCCATGACAAAAGCTTTCTATGCCACTGCAATAACGCTTCCGTGTTGAAACAAGAAAAACATCTTGCTAAATGCACAACAGTTATTGCTTGGAGGAAGAGAAATGTATCAAAGCAATGAAAGGCCCCATCTTCTCTCATATATATCAGTATAAACTAAATCCAGTGCCATGAATTTCCACAGATCAGCAGTGCCACAGAAGGATAGGATCACCTCATAAAAGCCATTAAAGACATGATAAATTGTCTCAACAAAGCAAATTAACAATTGCATTCTTGCAGGTTTCTCTAAGGGCAGTGCAAATATGCAGAAAAATCAATTACTGAAATAACAGCTAATCAATAATTCAGGGCTTTGCAGAAATGCATATGCACAAAGCAACGCAAATCACTGTCAGCTTCTGGAGTTCTTCTTCTGTTTCTGCTTTAATGTTACCCTAGCATAGTTTTAGAATACTGAGTTATTCAGGTGCTTAAGGAACAAGATGAAGCAATTTTATCAAAGTGAGATTTGTTCCTCCTCTGCATCTTCAAAAAACAGGGAAGATGAGATTCAGGTAGGTGGACAGGTTTGAAGTGAGAGTGATTTGCACTAAACCTTTTACAACTTTGTAAGAGTTTTCAGTATTTGAAAAGTGTCCATTCCACTTCTCTTTTAGACAGTCCTCACAAAACTGGCTGGAGAGGGCCCTGTTCTCATCCATTCCACAAAACATTTGTGGGGGGAAAGTACATACAAAGAAAAACATTAAACAAAGGAAAATGTTGTATCACCCTAAAGAGATAGGTCTTAAATTCAAGATACACATTAAAAAGATTTAACATGATTGGCTTCTCAAGCAAGTCCCTAAAATAAACTTTAATAATGAGCTTTTAGACATAAAAGGGGCAGCTTAACCCCAACACAACCTTCTCTGGTTTTTCTACGTGGAGTATAAAGTCTGTGTGAGGTCTGTGTAGGGATGGTTTTACACTCCCCTCCTTCGAGAGGGCTTCAAGCTGCAGACCTTGGATGCAAAGGGGAGCATTGGGACAATCAGCTCCCAGCCTCCAGAGGCAGATGCTACTCTAAGTTTTCTATTGATAGTAGATGCCCAGACTCTCTCTGATAATGCTGTAGAGCTCATTCTCAGAGGTTGCACTTCCCAGAGTCACATGCAGGGGAGAACTGGAAGCCCCATAGCTGCACTGCCAATATGGTCCCATTGCTAAATTCCCAATGCCCACAAAGCATCATGGGGTTTCCTGCAGCATCTTTACAGCTAAGAGAAACCAGGTTCTGCCTTGCGTTGAAAAAAAGATCTTATCCAGATCAATGTAATTCCAATATAATGAGCCCTTAATGTTGAATGAAAAACTTGTAGTAAGGGACCATAGAAAAGGCACAGCTTCAGCTTCCACTCCATCTCTGGGTAAAACAGCTCAGTTACCATGGGAACACATCTTTCCACAGTACCATGATCTCCCATCTTCCTGTGCCCCCCAAAACAAGCCCTGCTTTGAACAGTTCCCCCTCTCCTCTTGCACAGGCACACAGAGTGTGCATGCACACATCGGCACAGAACCACTCCGTGCTGCTACTGCCTGGGATGCACAAGTGTAACAGAGCCAGAACTATGCACTAAGTAAGGGAGAAGCTCAAGGAAAATGCTTTATATTTTCACCATCTGATGCCAATTTAAGGCCACCTAAACCACAGCTTCTCCAAGGGAAATCAAGGGATGCTAGCTAAGGAAATGCAGCTTGATAGGCTTTTTTACACATGCCAAACTTGTTCTTGCAAAGCAGCCTTGAACTTTATCAACTGACCCTCACCATAAGAATATGAATAATTTTTTTAATCTCTAGACAACTAGGGTGAATTCATGGCATTTGGGAGCAGCAACCTTCCTCTGAGACCATGACATATTACAGAAAGAATCAGTGAAGTATTTAAATTCATACATACATAATCCAGCTTTAAACACACATCAAGCCCTATTTGTATGCTTTACCTGGAAGCTTGGAAATGCCTGTTGGAAGTGGGGAGTAATCCATGGCATGCTGGATCCAGTTCATTTAGGAATGGACATCACATGTGTGATTATATCAAGTGGTGAGAAACAAGAGATTGCCTGTGCTTCCAATTATTCATCAAAATAACTTTTTCCAAAACTTTTTCATGCCAAATGGTAATGAAGCACATGGACAGTGCAAACTTAAAAAGAAGCAATTTCAGGGAATCCTTACAGAAAATGATGATTCCATATCAGTAATTGTAGTGCTATGTAGTTGATTAGCTATCTATCTCCAGACCTACATGCACTCAAATTATTAAACAGGAATCAGTCTGATCCTAGACAATAGGGCAGGAATCCAATGACTGAGGAAGGTTACTTTATCAACAAATAGATGTTGGATTTAACACCAGTAGTCTGTGACCCCTTTTATCTCTGGGCGTCAGAGCACTTTAACAACATTAATTAGCCTTGTAAGATAGCTCTGATACTCATTTTATGAGCACAGAGCAATTATGTCCACTTGATGGGCACACAGCAGTTAAGTGGCACCCATGAGGTCAAAGGAGAGCTCTGGAATCCAGCAACCAAATCAATCCAGCAACTCATTCCACTAGTAATATATTTAATATATTATAGTAAATAATATATTTATCAGATCAGTTCCCATGCTTGTGTGGACAATCGGAGTGAAGTTTCAAGGATCTGATATATCCCACAAGTAGACAGCCAGCAACAGCGAAGCATTCCCCATAGTGTAAATCTACACCAACATCCCACTGCATGGCAAGTTTCAGAACCAGCATTTGGAGCCTTAGAAGTCTTGTTTTTCCCATAACTGAAGTCAGTATTTCATGGAGACCCCTAATGCCATACAAAAACCACAGTGCATTCATTCCCTCCCTAACCTGCAGCCTCTTGGACTAGAACTGAGAGCCCATAACCAGTCAACACCACTGCAAAATTCAGTTTTGCATAAATGATTGTCAGTGAACCGTGGCTGAGAGGAGGAGAGGTGTTACCAGAGCACGAGGGATGAGCCTTAATACCACACTTTGACTAAAGTGTGCATAGGCACAAAGAGGAGCTCTGCTCAGTCTGTCAGCCACAGGCAGGCGTTTTCCTCTCCTGCAGAGCTGAGAGGGAGCAGTGATCAAGGCACTTAAATGTGTAACCTGTTCAGTTCCATCACCAACTTGTGGTGTGACTTTTCACGTGTTACTTCACCCTTGTGTTTGTTCCTTCTTTAATAACAAACCGAGAGAACAACTGTTTTTCCAAATTCAACCTCCTCTGCATTTAAATTTGGGAGAGAAGCTCCCTGGACATTCAACCACTCAATATGGATGGAGTGCACAGATCAAAAATGTCTCCTTTTTTTGAAAAGCTGTAATCAAATAATCAAAATCATACCCAAATATATCTTTTTGCTTGTTTGGGGGTATTTTTGGTTGTTTGGTTGGGGTTTTTTTCTGAGGTTCACAAATTGACTTATTATTAATTAATTGACTTATTATTAATAGTAATATTATTACTATTAGCTTCAGATATCCAGATGTCTTCTTAAGGTTCAGATAATTTTAAAGGTAAAGACATGGCTTCAAAACAAAGCAGAAAATGCAATTTACCTCTCCTATCAGCTGTTTTTCTTCTTAGACAAACCTGAATGAACTTGTGAATAAGTTCATCTCAAAACCAGCATTTTCATTTCTCCTTTTTCAGCTCAAAAAGCTAAGTAACATTTTTTCTAATTTTACCTGTCTACTTACAGAGAAAACAAATCAGAATTCCATTACAGAATCACAGAGTCCCTAGGTTGGAAGAGAGCTTTAAGATCATTGAGTCCAATCCATGCCCTAACACCTCTACTAAACGAAACCATGATACTGAGTGCCACATCCAATCTTTTTTTAGGTATATGTGATGCAAGAGCTGATGTGTATTTGCACCATGGGGAGAATAAGAGAAAACCTTAGATGCTGACATTTTTGAATTTTAAATACATGACATGCCACAAAACTGCTTCCCAAATACTGCCTGTAAGCACTGACTAAACAACAGGATCTGGGGCATGTTTGCAAGTATGCAGAATGCAGAAAGTGCTCTTTGACTGACACATTGGAAAGAGGACTGGATACTACTAAATAAAAAAAGAGCATCTTTTTTTCCTTGCAACTGCATCACAGGTTGCTAAACCAACAGGACTGCTCTTTGCATGGGAGGATGATCTACTTATTTAGACTGCTTAAATTCTGTAACTGACAGCGAATTATAATTTCTTTTCTCCTCAACAAACATACAAATTGATGGTGTAAATCACCAGTTTCACTCAAAGAAGAAAGTGCCAGAAAGGGGCAAGGCTTAAACAAAACCTTTTTACAAGCACAGTGACAGCTCCTCTTGATGAAGAAGCAAAGCTCAGGGCTTCCTGGAAGCCATCAAGCTTATCAACACCCAGGGAAGAACAGTTGTGAGACCAATGATTTGAGGAAAGAAAGGTGAGAGAAAAACTCATTCCAATAAACAACTTTCACTTCCCTTGGGGACACTCCACACTGCCCTACCCCTTCTCAGTTTTGTTTTTCATCCTGTGGCCACCAGTGACTGCTCACCCCATCCTGGTGACCACCCCACAAGGTTCAAATGCCTCCCCACTACTCTCAACTGGCACAAGACAGCACACTTGGGTTGTCATTTGCCTCAAATTAGAGAAAGGCAAGGCAGCAGGGAGGCAAAAGGATGTACAGGGTGGTAGGTGCTTCCAGGATCTTCCTGTAGCCTGGTGAGTGGAGAGATTTTAGCAGATGAAAGCCATTCCCTGCTCTGCACTGTCATCCTCTACACAAATCATGCACAAACAAGGGAACAAAAGAGATGTGTTTGTTCCAGTTCTGTTAGAAACACAAAGACATTGTTTTGGTGGACAATTTGTTTGCTCAGGAAAGCTCAGCTCAATTGCAGGAGTAGCAATTGCTGTGAGGTCCTGCAGATGATTTAAAAAGATAAAGCTAAAAACCCACTGTTCAAATATCATAGGCCTTATTTTTATCATCACAGAGTAGTGACCCTGGTTTGCTTGTGCAACTTTTCCATGTAAAATAATAAACATGAAAAGACAAAGCTTCCCTTTAGATTTACTTGTACAGTCATTAACTGTGTTCCTAAAATGCTGCACCCACAACAGATACTCATCCTTCTAGGAAATGGGACTTTCACTAATTCTTCTGAAGTTTTGGTCATGTACAGACAGCATCCACTGGCTTGGCTTTGTCTATCTTGTGGCTTAATCCTTAGCTAACACATAATGCATGGATGTTTTATATTGTTTATATTCCAGACTTTCCCACCAAAAATGCACAAAATCTAGAAAAACAAGCATTTTTTTAGAAGTTGTTAGATGTATTCACTTATAAAAGAAAAAGCAGCCACATCTGTGCTACATAAGATGTGTTAGAAGGCCAAGATGTAATTATCTCATTGGTGGTTTAAATATAGCTTTCACCAGAGAGAGTAGATCTTCACCCATGCTGTAAATTGGGTTAATTTTTGAGCATGCCAAATGGCAATTTGTTCTCTTAACATGAATGGCTTTAGTAGCATCAGCTGCAGCTTCACAATATTAACATGTACCCTTTAGAACTCTGAAAAATGAATTATTCACCCTAACTTCAACAACTGCTTCATTCTCAAATCAAACAAGCAATATTAACCCTAAATTATTCTGCATGAGAGTAAGCAAGAGCTGTCTGAAACAGAGATGAAGTCAGTATTTACTCCACTGAAAAATCAAGCATCTGTTTAGACATGCAAGTCTGTGACAGTGTTACCTACGGGAGCGAGAAGTGCTGAGTTGTGAATGCGCAAAATTTTGCAAAGGGACTGCTCAGTTAAAATAGCATTGGCTTAGCCCACATAGGATACAGCAAAGTATGTATTTATTTAAATGAATTGCAAAACTCGTGGTGGAATAGTTGGCAGATACTTCCACAAATATAACAGAAAATTATGGAGAGTTTGAGGAGACATAGCTAGTCTGCATTTCTGACAAGGGAACTTTAAAACAAACTTTTATTGATTTCACTGAAAGTTACGTGATACAACAAACAAACAAAGAAAAAAAGCCAACAAAACCCCCCAAAACAGACAAAGAGAAAAAAATCTCAGAAGTGTTTATTTTTTTTTTTCCTCCTGTGGCCACCCAGATTCTAAAACACTGTTTTCTAAAATGGGAAGATCTCTTACATGTTTTTCTTGAAGCCCCCCTATTCCAATATTTTATCCTGTTTTTTTAAGAATATATGTTTATTTGAGGGCTATGTACAATATGCTGAGATCACTAAACTCTACATAAAACAGATAATAATCCTACCGCCAGATAAATGATTAATTAAAAATATATTTGCAACTTATTTTCAAGGACAAACTTTTCTGATGAAAAAAAGCTGATGAAACTACAGGTATACCAGAAGCACTATTTAGTATCAGATAAACCTGGAAAGTATCAGGTTCCCTTCCATGCATTTCCACCTACAGACTTGTGCACCTTCATGGGTCTGTACGAGTGTGGAGAGACACATCAGGCACACAGCTTCTCAGAAATCCAAGAAGAGCTTCGAAAGTGGAATTACACAATTGCACAATGGCTTTCCCTTCTTAACCCTACTTGATACTTTGTACGTGACACAACTGTAAAAAATTCGACATCCCACAAATTCTGACATTTCATCCTTCCTAAGGAGCAGGAAGGAAATGAAGATTGACTCTGAAGTGTGCACTTCTACTTTCTCCCAGTTCATGTATTTCTGACCTCTAAGAGAGAGAGACAATAGAGGTATTCCAAGTGTGTGATGGAACCACCTGTACCTTTTACACCCTGTCCCATCTTTCCCATTTCACATTCCATGAAATTCCAGTGTGAGCAGGTTCCACAGGAACTGTAAGGAGCAGAGGTACTGTGACCTCTGTTGGAAGGACTGGTGGTGCACCAGCTTGCTCCGAGACAGCAGCAGATACAAATCTGTTGCAAACACGCTGTGGCTGCTCTGGGAGAATTGGGGTTATCTAAGCTATTCCATTTGTAAAGCCACCTCCATCTGGGAAGCAGGGGAATTAATTCTACAAAAAGACAATTGATAACATGAGGTCAATTCAGTGCAAAGCTGCAGTGAAAACTTCAGGGATTATTATCTCTTTCAGAAGGGTTCTTTCCATCAGCCCTGCCTCCTTACACACAACACTTCACTCTTTTCATGTTTCTCCTGCCCATCTTTCCCTGACTACAGGTATTCACACAAAGACTAGCAACAATAGGCCCTCACTGTGATTTAATGAAGGGGAATTTAAGTTTAGAGTCTGAGTAATTGCCAGAAATAAAATCTGGTTTAAATATTATGGTTTATTTAACACTCCTCTTATTCAAAATGTAGTGCCCTATTTACAACCTAATTAGAAAGTTTTATGGTGTTTAAAGAAAAGCTATTCCGTTAGGAAGCCATCAACAACACAAATCTTGTACAGATGTCTGTAAGACATCCAACAGAAGCCGGCAGCATCAATCAACTGTCTTCACTGTCAATATAGTTAATAAATTATTAGTATAGCACACTAGTTGAGGACAAAAGAACCAGATTTAACCTAGAAAATTTGAAGGAAAACAACAGAACCAACAACCATCTTCTCTAGACCTCTGAATATCGACACATTTAACAAAAACTCAAAGTTCTACTTTTTATCTTTTGTTGGCAACATTTGTGATAGAACAAATTAATGTAATATACTAACAGATCTACAAAATCAAAATAAACCTGTGTTGTCCATCACATGCAGGAGCAGTTTTAAAGCCTCTCCTAGGCTATCTTGACTTTACAATTGACAGTGAACATATTTTCAATACATAATTCCTTCTAAGTCTTTGAAAAATATGTTAATTTATTGACCTTGGAAACGCATCAGGAACACAGAACATGTGTGTGAGTGAAAAGCCCAGTCCCTAACCTCTCTGTAATGCATCTTTTGGTTTGATCCTCCCACCCACAACCATCTGAGCATGCCAGACATAAAACCAGACTGGCTGCCATGCATTTTCCAGCCTATTTCTTAGGGGATAAGAAACAATCCTTGCAGAGTCTGTCAGTGGGGTTCTTCCTGTAAAAGGTGAGTTATACTGATAAAGGTGTAGCTGCTTGGGTACCATTCTGCCCTCTTCTCAACGATGCTAAAAGGGCAATCAGATCAGGCATCTGAAACCCAGGCCACGCTCCTTTTGGGTCACAGAGCTCAGCATGCACACAGTCCCTACAGGCAGTAAAGGTGTGCCTAGGAGCTCCCTGATTAAAATCCCCTCAGGCAACACACACGTTTCAGTAACTTAAAATGACAGACCACTGCACTGTAGCTACAAATCATCTGCACCATGCTGAACTGTAATTTTAGCCCATTTATTTGCAATGCAATCTGGGTCTCTGTAAGAGAACCATTTTGTATCAGCAATTGCCTGTGGGAGGAGGTGTGGGTGAGTGGATGGCAGGTGCAGTATAATAAAGCCACAAACTATGCAGTGATGAGGCTGCCCATAAATAAAAAAGGCCTTCAGGTAGCCATATTTCTCAAGAGCAGTGATAATCAATCAGCCCTAAACAGATGACCTGGAAACATCTCATGCATTCTATTTTATCTACACTTCTCAATATTTTTTCCCCACCTATTCAGAAAAGGAAGACCTTAAATCCACTGTCCCAAGATCATCAAGCTTTCCAGTGAGCAAATAAACAGTGAGTGCACATTCAAGAGACAGAAGTGGAAATAAGAGGCAACGGGCAGAAACTGATGCACAGGAAGTTCCACCTGAATATCAGAACTTTCCTGTGTGGGTGACTGAGCACTGGAACAGATTGCCCAGAGAGGCTGTGGAGTCTTCCTCACTGGAGATACTCCAGAACTGTCTGGACACAATCCTGTGCCATGTGTTCTGGGATGACCCTGCTTGACCCAGTGTGGTCCCTTCCAATGCTACCCATGCTGTGATTCTGTGAAATGTGCCCACAGGGCCTCCAACGAGCAAGATCTGCGAGCACACCTTACACAAAGATGAAATTGCAGTTTAATGTGAGTTACTTATCACAGCCTGAGACAGAACTTACTGATTGTTGTGGCTCTCTCTCAACACTGTGTTACAGAATACTTGAGAGACTTACTGCAAACTAGTATGCACAGAAACACTGGAATATGTCCCACTGAGCATTAGGCTTCCAGTGCCAGGGATTACTCTCCCAGTCTGTTTAATTTGTGTTACCAGCTTGACTTTCTGTCTTTTTGGTTATTTCAGTTTCAGTCTTTCTAAGGTTATTCTCCTTAATAAAGATAGACAGAAGAGTTTTATCTACAGAAAGCCTTGATTCTGGAAGGAGGCATAGCTTTAAAGTGCAACACCGATTTCAGAATATGAAATAAAATGTTGCTCTTGCAAAGTACTTTATTGTACAGTAACTGCTTGGCTCAGCTCCCTGCAGAAGAATTTGCTGTGGTTTTACAGGAAAGAACAAGATGAAGGAAAGCGTCCCTTCCCTGTGCCAGAGCAGATTTCTTTACATCCCGTTTCAAATTAGTTCGAGTGTCACAAAACTTTGGCTGTTAAGAGATATCAAATCTTAGAATCTGCTTGTTGCAATGAGAGGCATCACCATCCACAGCTACTTGTCACCAGGTCTTTTACAGGTATCACAGGAGAAAAACCTGGGAGCAGTAGAGCAACAGTGGCAGCAGTTCCCCCATCTTCCCTTGGACAACAGGGATGTGGAGCCCAGATGTTTTCCACACCCTCCATGGCATAGGTGGCAAATACACGGGTGGGAAAAATGACATATTGCCTTTAAACTGTTTGGATGCTGCCAGCAGCACACACAGTCCAGCCCCTAACTTACAGCTCCGGAGAGGTGCAGGGGGTGCTTCTGTGCCTTCCCTGAGGATACATCCCCGAGTCTAAAGGCAGGTGAACTGCATGGGCAGAGCAGTGCTGCCCATGAACACTAGCCCTTCCCAGTGCTGCCCATGAATCCCAGCCCTTCCCAGTGCTGCCCATGAATCCCAGCCCTTCCCAGTGCTGCAGCACTGCTGGCTCAGGTGGTGCCATCGGGTGTTAGCCCAAGGTACTGTCCATCCACGGAGAACACGGCACATCCTGCCCAGCAGAGCAGCATCACAAGGCCTGCCTGGGGAGTCAGTGAGTGGAAAAAACAAAGATGACCCCTGACAAAGTTTTTGTGCTTCCCACAGGCCTTTCCCTTGTATGTTAAATCATGCTGTCCCCTTCAGAAATCAAACAATTTAGTTTTTCTGACACAATGTCCTGGCCGTTCATCCCACCTGTGTTATGCTCCCGTTCATGCAAAGCTAGTATTTTGCCTTTTTTATTTCCCTCCAAACATTCCCTGGAGCCTGAAATCCCAGGCCCTCACCCTTTCAATCACCTCTTCCTCCTCAGCAGAGAGGCTGGGATGTCTCTCACGTTTGACCTTGTCCCTACACAAATATGCAGCACTGCTTCGTTTCCCTTTTATGGTGTCTCTGCTTATTGCTGACGGTGGTAATTTTAGTTTGTATCAAATCACAGCTAGATTGCTATCCCATAATGTTTACAGTCTTCTATAATGTATATTTTGGAAATGCTAATGAAAACAATTTTTAAAGAGGAGAAAGGAATGGCATTCAAATTGCTCACAGAGCATAAATTAAAAAAAAACCATCTTGTCAAGATTAGCTGTGGGTCTCTAACATTATTTAATGGCAGTCACAGGCTCCCATGGGGAAAAACACACTTCTGAACCTTCTGAAAATCACAACTCATTGTTTAGATTTGAAGTTTTATAGGGTGTGGGCTCTGAACCTGTCCCTAATACCAAATTTGATCACTGTTAGCACATGAAGAGATTGTTTTAATCAAAAAAATGGAATGTTCTTTCCAAGAAGCAACACATGCACTGAATACAGAAGCCTTTCCAGGGGATGCCACTAAGACCTGAGAAGAAGCAAAAAATGCAGCTATGGCTACAGAATAGCTGGATCCTGCACTCTGATGCCTTTGAAAGGAATGCCCTACACCAAAGTACAAAACTGGTTACATTCTCTGCACAGACTTCAAAACTCATGTTTCAGTCTAAATTAACACAGATCTACAGTATCATACTCTTAAAGAATACTACTGAACTCTTCTGTATTCTTCTTTCTCATTACAGATCCGTTGCAGCTTATCACATGAATAATATTCCAGCCCTTAAAGGTGGAGAAAAAACCCCTGTGCTAGAGAAAAGTATCTTAAATTTTCACATGCAACTAAACATTAAGTTAATGAAATAGTAGTAAGTCATACAAGTTACTTATAAGCTGCTAACACAAGATGAACCCCAGCTTTGCTGTGCACAGGATGATTTTTTTAATGGTGTTCTCTCTAGCTGTTATCACTGATATGGCTTTAGCAACAGTTTTAGAAAGAAATTGATGCGATTTTGCAGCATTATGCATTATTCTGGGAGTGAAATAAGGGCAAGATTTCATCCTACATCCATAAAGAGGAGCAGTTCTGAATTCAGAGCCTAAGGGTAGGACAAACTAGGGAGACTTTGTGTCACCTGCTGGCACTCCTGCTTGTGCTGCTTTTGGCTGCTCTGACCTTTGGGCCTTTCCAAATTATGTTAATCATGTGAGGATGTCCCACGGGCCACAGCACTGCTCAGAGCTGTGCTGCATTAGGGATGGGAGATGTGTCTAATCACATCAGCCCTGCCTATGAAATCACTGCCCTCTGAAGCTTTTATGCTGGAGGGATCCTGCTGCAGCCACACATGGAATTAGAGCATTTACAGTCCCTGCTAGCTGTTTAAGATTGGAGGAGTGTCACAGGGCAAGGATTTCACCCAAAAGAGCCAGAAAAATGGCACTTACAAAGACCACGCAGAGTGCTCAGGCTCATTCAGCCTGCCACTCAAAGAACAACGTGAAGCTACAGTTAAAAGCTGATAACTTTGAATTAGGGGGTACAGTCATATCTGTCCCTATCTATGCAAAGCTGACAGCATGTATGCAAGCTGCATGTACACAACCACAGCCATTCTGGGCTAGCTACTTAATTAAATTTATTGTTAATGTGGTTAAAAATAAGAACAGTCCCAGAAAATCCTGTCTCCTGAGGCAGGCAGATGCTCAGTTCTCATTCTGAGTCAATACAGAATTTGGAGAGCCTGAAATCTGCAGGTTTCAAGTCCACTGCACCAAAACTAGTTGTCACCAGAATTTGCAAATTGTGCCTCCAGCAGAACAAGAAAAAAATCAAAAAAGGTTATGGCTAAATACATTAGACAGGCATCTAGAACAGGCACATCTGAATGCATTTCACTGGCACCAAGGTTTTTGTTATACCAGTGGCTGCCATCAGCCTTCTGGAGAGAAATACAAGCAAAACCTTCTCCTGTGTCCACAAGAAGCAGTTCTGACAAAGGAGGACTAGACTGTGAAAAAGGTCTTCAGAGGTGTACCAGGACTGAGCAGGCTCTAGACCTCCCAAGAACCAATGGATTAAAGAATCCCACTACAAATAAGGCACTGGAATCGTCACTGCACAGATACTACTGAATATCAGCTCTGCCTACAGCTTCAGGCAAATCACTCTGCTGATCATGCTCTCTCTCCTCAATTTCAAGTGTAAAAATGAGAACATACACCCCTTCTCTCTAAATTTAAATTTAATTTGTTGCTGACAGTGAAAATTCAGAGCCTAGATTTCAGTTAGAGTCTTGAGGCACTCAAGTGACAACTTCATGGTGTTTAGAAATCATCCTTGAAGCACAGTATTGATAGTTTCTATCCCAGTGAGCCTTTAACAAGGCTTCCATATGCTCAATAAGTTTACCTGTTCAAAGTTGTTACTATCCTTGAGTTATTTTAGATTCATGGACTGTCTATGAATCTTTGCTATCTTGATCAGCTGAAAGGTTTGAAATTAACAAGATTGGTATTAAGGGTTTAATTTGGATTAAAAATGGATCTCAGAGTCTACTTCAAATCCTGTGGCATCTTTTCTAAATACAGCAAATTATTTCTAGTCTTAACTTTTTCTTAGTTATTAAAACAGTCATTTATTAAAACTTCAAGCACACATTTTCCCTATCAAACAATTTCAATTCTGTATTCAAAAGGATAAACATATGTAAGATATAATCACTGGTTTTTGACCACTCTGGCATAGATGTAGCTAATTAGATCACCAGAGCAGCAACTTGTCAAACAAATTTCTCAACGATATCAAACAGCAATTTCTAAACAATATGACGACCACAATTTCATCACCAAAGATCATAAACACAACTGGAGAGAGAAACTGACATTTACAAGGGAGACAGAGGGTTTTTTCAAGTGTTCAAAAGCTGATTGATGATGTCTGACCTTAGCAGCATGGATCAGTCAAAAAACGATAGAATTTTTAAGTTTCCTTTAAAAACCACAGACCCATGAGAAACCAAAAGAACTCTCAGCTGTGGGACTTTTACAAGGTGGTTAAGTTTCCATGTTCATTCAAAGTGACAAGCAGCTACAAGATTCCTAATATCTGAATACATGAAGTCAGTCTACTTGAAGATATATAAAACTGAACAAGGTGCAAATGGAGCAAGGCTCCAATAAATTTTTCTGAACAACATTTATTTTTTAAAACTTCAAAGTTTTTAGAATTTGCAACTTCCAGGTTGTTTTAGTGTCTAAGAAATTCACTCCCAGAAGATAACTGTAAACAGTTCTCCCTATATAAATAATGCTACTTGATACAGCAAGCAACATATATCAAAAAAATCATTCTTCCAAAGGTTTTACATATTTAAAAATTCCAACCAACTCTGTATGCCACCAAAATAGGATTAGTATTGTTTCTGCAGAGATAAAAAATTGCTTCAAAGTATTAGAGGTCAAAATGAAGATTAATCTGTGCTGAAATACATGGTAGGTGTTCTGAAGACCTGTGAAATCTTGACTCTTCTGTTTATTTTCAAGCAGGGTGGATCTTTCAGTAAAATGGGAACTGCAGTATTAAACTCTTGCTTGCTAGTTTGAGGTTTTAAAGGAGATATGTCAATTATACTGTTATTTATTTAGGAAATACTTCTTTGAATGAATACAAAAATAAGCTTAAAAGGCATTACCCCATTTTGTGAATTTGAATACAGAACATTACATTACAAGATTTATGATAGTTATACCCAGTAAGAAGATGCTTCTCTTTACTGGGTGCTCAGATAACTCTCCCCTCCTCATCTTTTACCCTAGTTTCCCCATTTCTCTGCACCAAGTTTAGTTTCTGCTTGCCCCATTTTCAAATGTCCTTTTTTAGTTGTCTGCCCTTTCTTCATAACCTTTTCTTCTTACTTTTCAACTTCTTTATGCCAGCAGTACCAGTACATAAGACCTTTCCATGAGAAGCACAGCAGACTGAAGAGCTGCTAAAAACCCAGAAGCTCACAGAAGCTGAAAACCACAATATCAATACATTTCTAAACAGATGATGTTTTGGACAGTGGATAATGTGAAATTCTGGGAGTAGATTCTAATCTGCTGTCTTTCCCTTGGAAAGGATAGAATGATGATGATGGAGCTTGAATCCACCCTTAACCTTTGCCCTCCACTTCCATGCTTTAAAATCACAACCATCAGAGTCACCATTGAATATCTCCTGAACTGTAGCTGTGAATAGTGCTGTTTCAAGCTCATATCATTCTTTGAGGCAAACCACTCTACTCTGGGCTCCTTAAGTTTGACAAAGTTCATTTTTCCTAAGCATTTTCTGGAACTCATCACTGAGTAAAAATAGTAAGGAGTTGGCCTGAGGAGCATTTTTTCCTGCCTGTTAATGTATTTCCTGCTAGCTCTGTCATGTGAAGTTAAACATGTCTCAGAACGGAGTCTGTGCTAAAGAACCTTCCAATAGCTCATTGGTTTCAAGCAGACCTAGTATTCATTTAATCTGACAAAGTATTGCCCCTGCCTTGAGCAGTCCAGCAGCCTCTTTATCACATGGGGTACGAAACATCTGTACAGCAGGGCCGAGCTGCTCCTGCTGGGTTTATTATTTCGGTCCCTTCCTAGGCAAAATTAACTGCTTTGTCACCGTGTTCATTTTGACTTCCCCACAGATTAAAGCCATCAGTAATCACTCCCCATCCCTCTAGCACTTTTCAGGGCAGTGGACTGTTTGTTCCCACGCTATCTTGATGAGGTGGAGTTGTGGCACTGCTGATGTAAAGAGCTGGTCAGTTTTACGGCGGGTGTGTTATCGTCTGCTGGCGCTGCGCAATCCGTGACCGCTCACCCGCCCTCCCTCCTGCCGTCAGCAGAGACCTGCCCATCACACAGCCCACGCAAACTTCTGATTAGAAACACTTCTGCAGAAATTAGATGATAAAGCATCATGGCACAAGACAGACTGAGCAAGAGACAAGTCTTATAATATGCAAGACCATATCTAAATAAGACATTTAGCAGAATGTTATATGGCCTAATTTTCGAGGATCCTTAATACTATCCACAAGTGAAATGTGAATCAGTGTTTTGCAGAGAAGCCATTAGCCAGGTCAGGATCTTGCTGTACACTCCAGGATTGTAAAATAACAACCATGTCTAACTGAAGTAAGTTATAGTTTAATATCTGTGGCTATCTGACTAATAGAAGAGAGGTTAGTGGGCAAGAGGGATCAAAGCAATGCCAGGATACTTCAGTACTGACACAAGTTTAAACTTACTAAATTTGTTTTCATTTCAATTCACTGTATCATTTCAAGACTCATGGCAGACAGCTCACTCACCTTGGACCCTGGTCCTAGGATCTGGCTCCGTTTCCCACCTGCAGTCACCATCCCATATCATCCTAACACGGCACAAAAATTAAGTTACAGAGATTTGTTTACCAGCTACAGGAAAGTAAAGGCAGAGGAAAGTGGGGAAGCAAGGAATGAATTCTTCAGAGACCAGCCTCACTGTGTGGTGCACTGCTCACGGCAGTCTAAAAGCTTTACTCTAAGTCAAGCCTACCTAATGAGCGGGTACCTTTTGTGTCCTGGCAAGATTTGAATCAGCACTTCTGCGTCCATGCCAAAGCTTTCTGTGATCTAAACACTGGGTGACCAGTTCATGTAGCAGTGTCTGAGTCAAGGAGCTGACGACCCTTATGCCACATAACAAACACTGTTCTGTGGATCAAGATCTCCTTCAAGTAGTGGATGAAATAGCACAGCAGGACACTGGCTGACAGCCCCAGTGCAACCCACAGAAAAGGATGCTTTTAGCACAGATTAACAAAAAAACATACAAAGGAGGAGTTTGGCTGAACTGTACAAGCATAACCAGAGTTCTATTAAATGAGAGTCTGGTTGAATATAGCAGTTATTTACAGTGCACCCTTGGAAATTAACAACCCAGAGAGCAACAGAAGCTCCAATAATCCTACTTTTTAACTTTTCCCCCCCATATTTCCAATTGAAAAATTTCATAGGCAAAGGTCATCAAAAAAACTTTTTCAAAAGTAGCAAATGTATTTCGCATTTTGGTATTTCCATGGAAACCTTTAATACCTTGTGTAGCACAATATGTTCTTTAAACCCACTAAGACCATGAGAGACTGCATTTTGTCAAGAGAAATGGATAGGCTTGTATTACTGCTGGCAACACTCATAAAATAAACAATGTCTTGCACTTTCCTTCAAGTGTGTTTATCCTACATTTTCCTCTGAAAGAAAATGATCCCACAACATGGAAAAAGGATATTGAATCCCAGCAAGTGGTTTAGGGCTTCCTCGAGCAGCAGAACTGGCCAGTACAATTCCTCTGTGCAGATGGCTACAGCACAGCTCAGACAGCTGATCTCTGACATTGGTCTGGTGACATATTTCTCCCTGGCAATTTGTCCATAAAAATAACTGGCATTCTTATTAGCATGGCTGGCCAAGACCTGAGTGGGTGTGGAAACTGAAGCTGCAGGGCTCGTTGTTCCAGATCAGGGAGCAGACACCTGGAAATGGGCCTCCTTGCTCCTGCCTGTGTTGCTCATACTGCATAAATAGTTAAACTTCACTTGCCAGAGGGTTTGGTCCAATGCAAGTAACAAACATTAAAAAGTCATCATTGTTATAAATTACAACCACAGCTGCCAACTGCAAAAAGCTTTGCATAGCTGTAACTGATAATTGTGCAATGCTGTCAAAACTCTATCAGAAACTAGATTATCACACACACCCTAAAAAAGTATCCTGTTCCACCTCATTTTTGTCTTAAATGGTGTGAAGAAATTGCAGTTTCCAAAGAAACACATACTTTTTCCTGTTAATCTCTACCATGTTTAAACACACACACCTTCATGAATACCAAGGGTTTTCTGTTTGCTCCTGTAGCACACCCACCATGCACAAGGCACATGCTGCTACACACTGCACTTGTACTCCCACCTGCTGTAAATAAGATAATAAGTTTGCAACACAAAAGATCAATAAAAGCTATAACTAGATATTGCAATTAACTGAAATAATTTAAGCAGTCTGTTGTTTGTCACTGGTAGAAAAACATTTTAAACTGACAAGAGAGTTAGCTTTCGTAGAAGTCATATTCCTAATGCAAGTACTATTTGGGGAGCTGTAATCAGCATTACTTCTTCAGAACCACATTTTTTGTAACCTAGTGAATATTTCCCCGAGTTTTAGTTTGATGTGTGGGTTAAAAACAGATTAAATGAAGGGGGGATAAAAAGGATGCCAGCACATCAGTATATCACCACAGAGCTGTCTTCCAGGCACAGAGTGAGCCATCAGGACTCTTTCTATCTTGTTCTAAAATTCACTCCCCTTGAGCCTAATTCTTCTACAGGTAAGAGACAAAGCTTTTACTGACTTCCGGGGGGAGGAGAATGGGGTCAAAAATAAGTGTTTCCGAAAGATCTTTCCACAGACACAACATCAGGAATGTTTCCTGTCTAATGTATCATTACAATGAGATATACATGGCCTGTGGTATTCATTATCCAAATAAGCAGAAAAGGTAAAGATTCTCATGCAAATTGGCCAAAATGGCAGCAGGAGCCTGTGGCAGAACTACCACCACAGATTTCTCCAGTGCTGTAGGACCATGTTCAGTCCTGCTGTGTTCCACCTCCACAAGCCTTTCATGCTCTCTGCATTGATAAAAATGTTAATAACCAACTTCACACTTTTTCCTGGTAAAAAATAGGAAAGCTCCTTCCAGAAAGGAGTTTTGGCACCAAGGCAGAAGAGTGATCTGATAAAAGCTTGGGGAACCCACACTGGTCTATACAAACACACCCCAAAAGCTATCAAGCTTGGGCAGTCAGGACTATTTATATGAATGACAGCTCTGTATTGGATCTTTCTATACTCTGCCTCACCCACACAGGCTCACTCCCAAAACTACAGCCACAGATAATACACAAGGAAGTAAACAAGAAAAAAAACAAGCCAAATTAACTTTTTTTTGGTGGTGAAAACAAGAGAGGCTCCAAATGAAAAAAAACAGCAGCAAGAAAATAAGTTTATAGGGACACAGTTTTGTTCCATCCAAAGTCTTCAAAGGATAGCTTTGCAAAAGAGGACAGAGTTTAATCACCAAATCCAGTATTGCAGTTAAGAACATAAATCTACTGTATTTATACACAAGAGACTTTGTGTCTTCCCTTGTAACAATGCGCCAGTCCATTCTTTGGATGCTTGTTCCTGTTCAAGATTCTCCTTTCTTAAGCAATAAATCCAGTGGGCTTGTGCACTGGCAGACCCTCAGGTTTTGTGTGTTCCCAGAAACAGACGTGTTTCTGGCTCGTTTTCCTGCTGCCAACATTCTCCTGCCTCCAAGGAAGCCTTTGTAAACACAGTGTTAGGAATAGCTTTTGAGACACTTCCCCAGGTAGAAAATGACAGACACAGACCCAGTGGAACACTGGCAAAACAAATCCCAAAAACCAAACCAAAAGCAAACAAACAAACAAAAACAAGAAAAAACCCAACAAAAAACAGGGACTAAAAACTAATTGCTGCAGTGATTAAACTGCCAAGTGAGACAGAGGAGTCCATTATAAGACTTTCTCTGTAACAGTACCTTACTGTCAGATTTCTCTATTTCATATGAATTTTCCATCAAAAGAAATACCATGAGAGAAAGCTGAACTTCTCCATTTTCTGAATCTTACATATTTAAATGGAATAAGACTTATATATACTTATATTCTTATATTTCTATCTGTATTAAGCAGATACAAGACACTTATCTCTATCACAGCAACACAAAAACCACTAAGTACAAACAGTCTCATGGAATAGTATATTCCTTTGTATTTCCACCTACCAAAGCTTAATCATTGAATGTACTCATCTTTCTGATAACAGGTTCCCTGACTCATTATTTTTAAAAATAGCCTGATACAACTTTACACACTGGCATGTGTACACACACCGTGACTAACTGGTCCATGAAAGTTCCCAGGACTTATTCAGCCCTTTCAGATTCATCAGCATCTTCAGCTTTCACCTAAACATAGCAGAGATTAGTAGGAAACCAAACACCTCAAGCATCACTGAAGTGCTGTCAAATGATTTAGCTCTCTGCTTCTCCAGCTAAAAGAGCATCTTCACTAAAAAAATTATTCCCTTCTACTATTATCACTTCAGTCCCTTCCATCTGCCAGGTGATTTGGTACCTAAAAGACATTACCAGCTAAGATGGATTGTGCATGGAAGACAGATCATTCATTGAAAAAATTATGAGAAGTCATGTGTTTTGGTTTACCTCTCTAAAAACATCCTTCACAACTCTAAACCTGATGGAGACACTAAAACCAAGGGACAAATAACATACAAAACATGGAGAGATCATTGCAGATTGTATTTGACAGCCCCCTGGATCACATATTCTAAGTGTAGCACTGTACAGCTGCATGCACACACACTCCCAAAGGTTCACACAAGGGATATATTTTATCCTCAACATTGTCTCAGTATCCAGAATTGTTATCATTTTAACAGTGTTGATGGTCCATATGATAGTAACTAAATCTTAAGTCAGTTTCAAGCAGATCTACTCAACTTCATGACTTCAACATAATTTTTAAGAGGAACTCTTAGGTACACACCCTGTCTGCCACAGCAGCTACAGGTTTGATCTTACAACCTTCTTTCCTGAGAAGTAAAACTCCCAGCAGAATATGCTGCTGAACATCACAGTGAAGTCTGCAGTACTTCTTCACTCTCCTGTGGAAACAACTCCTCCACTGTTCACCAAAAATTCCATTTCACAGCCTTCGATCACAACCAACGCAGCACCATCCAGGCATTCATGCAGGAACTCTATTCCTCAGCTTTTGAAAAGGAACAATAGCAGCTAACTGTACCTTAGAGGAGTCATTCTTTGCAAGCTATTCTTTTTCAGGCTATGCTGCAGAAAATTTAGAGATGATTTTAACCGATCTATACATGTTATGACAAAATGTATAGAAACAGACATAGTTCCATATTCTTTGATAACAGAGAGTGTTTTTCTTCCTACCCATCATTCTGCCTTTTCTGTATTCAGAATTACAGTGAAGCATATGTTCCCAGTACCATAACCACCACTGGATTTCTTTAAAGCTTTAACATATGAAAAGCCTGAGATACACCAGCTTCTCTCAAAATGACTACAGTGAATTATTCCTCAAAGAGGATCAGTTCTGTTTTACGGCTTACAAGCAAACATCAGGATGACCTATCACATGAAACAGATAAAAAGTTTGTTTATGATTTTTCGTACCATAATTTTGAACTTTTAATTTTCCAATTATTTCTCTCAAAAACTGAAAAGATTTGTTTTATGATACTCATAATTTAGGAGACCTTGGAAGTGCATACAGTATCTTTCAGCATTGCTGCCAAACAACTTGAGTTAAAGTAATAAATCAAGGCATAACTGTCCTGTGCTGATAAGCAGAATTACCAGCAACTCATGTTTTATAGCTTTAGGATATCAGTTAATTGAAACAGTTATTTCATTGTATATTCATTCAATTTCATTGAGAGAAATGCACACAAAATATAGTCACAAAGCATCAGTGACACACTGCACAAACACAACTAATGATTTTAACTTTATTGCTGCCCTTTCCATTGTGATTTTGAAGAACATTGCTGGTTAGGAACTTCAAGCAGTGTTACACTTCATTCAAAGAAAACAGAGGTGAAAGAGGGGTTTTATTCTTCATCAGGACACACCCTACTCCTTTCATACAATTTGTTCTCATTTCAGCTGCCTGAACTTTGGAAAAGCAAATACCTTAATAAATTGGCACGAGGGCATTGTAGTGTCCTTGGCACCTCTGTAAGCCTCATACTAAGGTCCAGTCCTGCACCAGCTTTCTCCTGTACAGCTGTCTGTACTTCAACTCATTGGTCATATTTTTAGTGTCACTTTTTTCTTGGAGGAAACAGAATAATGGATGGGAAAGTAATGCACCAGCAACTACCTGTACGCTACCATGACTCGTTTTATTTTGTGTGCAGTCAGGGTGAAAGGGCTGGCATTGATTTTTACAGTATCATAAAATACTGAGGTAGGAAACAAGATGAAGCATTGTGCATCCTTTGCCATGCTCTGAGGTGAACACAGCCAGCCTAAGAAGAAACTGCTTCAGAAAAGCTTTACAAAAGGAAAGGTATTGCTTGTCTTCAATGACTTACAAGGCTGACTTTGTGCTTTCCTTTGGCTATCTGGCCTTGCTGGGTGTCCCTGGTCAAGAAAGAGTTCTCCACCCAAATGGGGCTGGCTCCACTCATTAAGAAGTGCAACAATTCCTCATCAGCTTTAACCAGGTGGATTTTATAACTTCTCACACCAGCTGGAAGACCCAAGTAATGCAAAAGAGAGCAAAGAAGCACTGGATTCCATCTGCCCTGGAAGAGGTGAACCCATGGAGCAGCAGCAGGTAGGAAAGCAGCCTGTCCATCATGACATCTCCCAACTGCATTCCCAGGTGCCAGCTGAAGGCAGGGAATGGCAGACTGTGTATGCTGGGGCCTCAGGAGAATCTGAGGAAGCAGATGACAGCAAAGCTGTACCTACTTCCCTTTTCCCTCTTTACCAGTCCCAGGAGTTCTAAGCAGGCACGCAGTGTAGCCCAGGGACAGTGACCTGCCAGCAAGTGCCTGTAGCTCCCTGCTGGGAGGGATTTTAGCTGAATTCTCCATTCTTCCTGGCTGGCCTGTGGGTGCTGTCTGGCCTCCTCACATCCTCATGTACCAGCTGTGGCTCCAAGGCAGCAGTCACATCTCTGTGGCTTGTGTGACTAGTCTTCCCTCTCCCTGCCTTACAAGAGAATGGTGGCAAGTGGGCCACCATTGAGATGGTGAGAGCTGACCAACCCTCATCAAAGCTGAGAGGGAAAGGTTTCTGTGTTTTCTTCAAAGATGAACACAGGTGTGACCATAAAAGGAGTATTTTTACACCTAAAAAATACTGCAAGAAGGAGCCCAGATTTTTATTTGCCAATTATGAAGACATTTATTTCTATCTCTAGATTCAGAGCAGTGAGATTCTGCAGGAAAAGGCATGCTATTTCACTGCCAGAAACTTAATTTTTCTTCTTCCCCGTGGAACGTATTTTCCATTGTGGCAGTTTCTGAATACAGAAACAGAGGAAGCCTGCAGATCTAGTGAAATTACGTAGGACTGAAAAAGTCTTATCCTCTCCCTGCTGTGTGTCTCCCCATGGTCTGGGGGTACATTTACCTCCATAACTGCCCAGGAGCTTTCCCCAGTGTTTCGACTCCACAGGAAACTATCCATTCTAATGAGTTTATTCCTGAGCAACTCTTTTAACTGGAAACAGTAAGCTGTGGTGGACAGAAGGAAAAAGATTACCCTATTCAGAGAAAGATTTTCCTTGGGGGAAAGTATTGAAACAAAGTCAGCAAAACAACCTACAAGCACAAGACAGATCTGAAGTCTCCAATGTAATTTAAGCTGCTGCAGGGCTTCATTTGTCCATATCTGTCTCCCCTCACCCATAAAACCTGTATTAGACCTTCATTTGCAGAACTGTTAAAAATGCACTGCCATTTACCATCTGTTCAACATCCTACTAACCTACTCTGGACATGACACACCTTTCTCCTAAGCTGTCAAAGAAAGAAGCAGAGTTGCAAGAGTTGCCAAAGGATCTGCCTCTTTCTGAACACTACGACCTTTACAAATTATATTAGGAAACTAATTTCAATTAGCAGGCCTGGCAGGTCACTTGGAATGAAAGGCAAGAGGGAAGATGATGGTATTTAGAAAATACCTCCCAAATCACATCAGGGCAAAAAAGCAGTAAAACTACACATTTGTCTGGCACATTTTGTTGACTCAGAACTCTGAAATCTGACATTACCTTGTTATGAAAGAAGCATTTTCAGCCGCATGTTATTTTTCTACAGGGATTTGACTCATTTTTCCAAACTTTAATTTAGAATCAATTGTTTGCTGTGTTATTTTCACACATAAAAGGCAGCACTGGCTCTTATTACCCCACAGAGATTTTTAAAAGCCTAGAATACAGTTGTGGAATAAGTTGCTCCTTTATTTAGGGAGAGGGTAGAGTGGGGGAGGAGAAGCACAAAAACACCTTCAATTGCTTGAATCACTTAGTTAGCCAAGCATCCTAATGCCTTTCTGTTTCAAAGAGCAATTCTCTAAGCCACTAGGAGTTGCAGGTTTGTGAAAATTGAAGGCTAATAAAACCATTTGACTGTCATTTCTGAGTGGGTGCAAGCTCTCTTAATCCATTTGGAAATGAAATCACCCACACATTTCCATACTTGAAAAAGACCATAGGGCAAATGACCACGTGCCAGTAGGGAGAGGGAAAAGGAGCAGGGGAGAAATAGAAAAAACCCAAACCCTTACATGAGGTTTTTCAAGCTGTTTGTGACAAGATGCTAGAAACTAACATTAAACTGGTTTTTATTCCTCAGCAAACCTACAGAGCTATGGAAAATAAATTTTCCATAAGATTTCTTTTTTCTCCTTCTCAAATAGGGCTCACAATTACACAGACTTAATATAAAACAGCTCCACAAATTCACTAAGATCAGTACCGTGCCTTCTAAGACCTGTCTCAATCAAGGTTTTGATCTGTGAATCAGAACTTTGCATGAAAAGGCTGTGGAGATAATGCTGCTTAGAAATCAGGCATCTTCTCCAAGCTGCAACAGTTCAATCAACTTGTTATCATTCTGAGAAACTTGTACTGTCTGGAAACCTGCAGTCAGCTGAAGCAACAACATTACACCCATTTCTATGCTGAACTGATAAGGCATATTCCACAAGTGGGATGTGGAAAAGGCAATGAAAGTTATTTTAAAAAGAAAAAAAACCCAGAAAAGCTAAACTAAAGCCAAATGGAACAAAAAAATCCAAACAAACAAACCCCCCACAAAAACAAACAAGTAAAAAAATACAAAACAAACCAAAAAGCACCACAAAAATTCATATGAACTGTCCTGGGAATTTAGTATTCTCTCTGTGCTGAGGATCTCAACCCTGACATTAGTCCTGTGTTCATCAATGCAAAAAACAAGAATTTTGGGAAGTCTAGGTTCTGTATCTGGCCCAGTGACCCCTGGTAGTCTTGGCCTTCTGTAGAAGGACTGTCCTGGCATGCCTTTAATAAAAGCCCCTCCTACTCTAAAGCCCAGCCTGCACAAAAGAAGACTAAGCCTGAAAAGGTTTCAAGGAAAAATTACTAGAATGGTCTGATCTTGAGAGCCGATCACAAGGAGCTCGTTTGCGCAGCTCAATGAAAGCAAGACAGAGAGACAATTATTCATATGCAGCAAAGAGCACTGATGCCACAGAGCTTTGAGTCATGCAGCTAAAGGCAGAACACGATGGCAATGTTTTCCACTGAAGCATCCCAATCATCAGAAATTTAGAAACAAGATATTCAAGCTGGAAACAGAAGGCACATTTTTACCACGCAGGTAGTCCATTGTTGTGATGGCTTAGAGAGGACAACGGCAATTAACTGTCATTTAGGAGTCACTTTAATCTAAACTGAGTATTTCACATGAAGATTCTCTAGTTGATCAGTACACATCCCAGCTTAAAGCAAAAATTAGTTGGGACTCCCGTGATGTGTCATTTAGGAGTTAAAGCTGTAGGTCTGAGCACAACTGTGATGGATGATGAATTACTCTTTGCAGGGCTTTCCCAGCTGGGAGTTTGAGGAAATTCAGTACATGTGCTCTTGTGCAGATACACAAACACTTATCGACCGCAGGCACATTCCCTTCGCCGCGGCAGGGATGGCTCCTGAGCGAGGCTGGAGGCTGGCACGTGCAGGGAAGGAGGTGTGCTGCTGGAACTGAAGGCTCCTCTCACATGGAGTCCTTATGGCTCCTCCACTGCCATCCCCAGGGCAACACCGGCTTCTCTTTCCCTGGACTGGTACCCATGCCTGCTCAGCTTCATTTTATCAATCCAAAGTCATACAGGTTTTTAGAATATCCCCATTTTACAGAATAAAAACCATTTCTCTCCCTGTTTTCTACACTCATTTACTAAGCACACCCACATCAGCTGGTGGAAGGTCAAATGGACAGCTCTCATGTTCCTGAAGGTGAGGACTATGACCTCTGTACTACCAACATCCTGCAACATGTTAGACATTTAGAACAATGTCTAAAATTTACATCAGGATGCAAAATGGTAATTTTACATGAACAGAAAGCCCAGATTTGAAGACTTTAGCGTACAGCCTCTGAAGCCCTAACACATCATAGTGTGGTGTGGATTCTTTTTATCAGCAGTCATTCAGAATATGCTACACTGAAGTGATTTTGCTGCTAGCAAATAATGCACTACTCTTAAATTTTCTGCAATAAAAGCTTTATACCACATCATTACTAATTTATCTCATAAATGCTATTATCTTCAGGATGTTCTCCTTAATAATTCCTCCAGAATTGTGAAAGCTGGCTGAAAGCCAGCCATAGTGACACTGAAATGAAAATAAAAGATTCCTGAAAGCTGAAACACAGAGTGATACTCATCAAAAACTAAAGCAGAATGTCAGTGTATTTAGATGTTGACATTTTAAGTAAAGCATGACCTTATGCTTCTTAAATTTCAGTGTAATTGTTATATGGAACCAATTTCCCATTAAAGCTTTGAGAGACATAGTCATTAAAAAAATTTAGAGAAGAAACATCCAGCTCTTTCAGCCTAAGAACATTGCATTTGATAATTTCTCATGCTTAAATATACTACACAACACATGACTGTGCACCTTGTTCTGAGCTGTATGCTCAGAAAAGCTGAAGAAAGATGCAGAGCCAGAGGAATAAATGCCTTCATGTAAACTAAGAGCAGACAGTAGTTATGAAAAAGAGGATAGGCAGTCAACAAGGTGTGATAAAGACTGGATTGCATGTAGGTCCTTATGTAAGGCTGTTCTCTAGGCACCACCAAGATGAAACTGTGAGTGAGGACATGCAATTTGACAACATATAGCAGCTCTCACCACTAAGCAAAGAGAGAAACCGCAAGCCAGAAGACTTCGCTTTTCTTTCTCCTGCTGCTGTTCTGTCACAAAAACACAGGAATCACAGAACCTCCCCAAGCTTCTTGCCAATGGAAGATAGAGAAAAAGCATCTCATTTTTTTGTTTCTTTTCTGTGACAGAAATGGCTCATGTTTGTACAGTGGTACAAAGCTGAGCAACTTCCACAGTTTGTTGAGCACATGCAAACACAGCTCCATGTGCCTGGGAATAAACACCAGTGCTGTCACTGATTTCAGGGTGCCTCTGCTGAGCTACAGTGGAGCACACACAAGAATACAACGGGGGACAGATCAAAAGTGAGACCGAGCTTTGCGAGGGAGCTTGCCAGAGAGGCACAAAGGAAGAAACCCATCTGTTCTCCTGTTATGACTAAGAGAAGAACATGACCACATGACTCGTCCAAAGCACTGTGATTCTCCATCAGCAGAGATCAGCACAGCCTAACAAAACAGGGGAAGCAGTGGATAAGGCTGTGCAAGACCAGTGGTGTCCAAGCAGGAAAAGGAAAGGCTGTTTTGGTAATTTAGAATCTGGTCTCCCATTCACTGCTCTGTGGGGACAACTTTTAAAAACATGAGGTTCAAGGAATTTCATTTACCTTAAGCCCAGTAACAGAAGGATATCTCACCTCATTTAAAGTAATGTAAGACTGAGAAACTTTGCCTGTCTTAAATAAAATTAGGAGCTAGGGGAGGGAGGTAAAACACCATAAGCAAAGTACTTAACCAGCCATTATTGATATTCTGAGTGCTTTCCTTCTACTTCCTTCTCTTGATGGGGAAGGTAAAAATTAAGAATGTTTTGTAGCAACAGTGCAACAGGCTATGAAGAATCTCCCTGCTGAGTAATCCTAATACAGATGAGGCTTTTGCAAGACTCAAATTTAAGACAATCCTGATATCCCAATTTCATCTGTCATAATTCAAGTTCCTATTATTGAGGCTTTCATTTTTACAGAAACTGTTTAATTCCATCACGGCCAGAACATCCTGAGGCAGTTCTATAGATCACATGAATAGTATATAATGTAACCGAGGTCAGAATGGAAAAAGAAACTAAAATATATTTGATCAAAGTGAATGTGAGCCAAGATGAAGCAGAGGTCAAAAAAGAACTGGGATTTTATGAGCTGAAAGAAGATGCTGCTTTTTTCCTTACTGGTCCAAGAGGGAGGATTCAGGCTGTGATGCACTAGGATGGGCTTAGGTCTGTATGATTTTCAGATGTTACAGTGATGAGTGTGAAACAAACACAAAGAAGGAAGGCTAAAGAAATAAACTTCCATCTTAGTAAATATGAATAGCGTTTTTAATTAAGGACCCAACTATACTGTATTTGGTAGACACTAAACACTGGCTTAGAGCTGTTCTCTCCAGCATCCCAGTGTACCATCAACACTGTCAGAATGGAAATCCCTCCAGACACTGCCAGTGAAACCAGCTTTTTCATCACAAAGTTAGTTTTACATAGCATTTTAGGCCTGAAGCAGAATACAGTGAAAACAGCTCTCAAAGTACTTGAAATAATTAAAGAGAGACTAAAGGAAAATTCGGGAGAAAATATCTGGTTGAAAACCTCAAGATCCCTCAAGGGATTATTTAAAATATCTAGAGAGGGGAAGAGCAGAAATGGGACAAAAAAAAATAAAAAATTACTTGTAGGCTATGCATCATGGAGATGAGACTGTAAAGCCCAGGAGTATAACGAGGATTGCTTCTGCTTTGAAAAACTGTTCAGCAGTATTTCTATTTTGCAAAGAATAAAGATGTCATAACAAAAATTAGAGATTTTAAACAGTAAGAACAACTGAAGGAGGATTTGTTTGTTTGAATGAGACAGAGGCAGCACACACATACCCAGGAGGCCCTTCTGAGATCCCAGCCTTGGGGTTAACTGGCTCCACCAGGAGCTCCTCACGCTACAGAGCACTGTACATAAAGACAGTCCTAATCTAAGTCAAACTACAAACACAGGTTTTGCTGCCAGTTGATATGGAACATGTAATTCATTGAGCCCTGGAATCAAGGAGGTGGTTTCCTGAGAATCTGCAACCCCAGCTCAATGATATCTCACAGCAGAAGCTTCCAGCAAAGCTCTTCCCATGGCTGGGACCGTGTTGCAAGGCTGTGTCCTGGGAAGATTTTTCAGTGCTCATAGGAAGAAGCTCTCTTGTAGTAACACAGTTATCCTTGAGACTTCCACCAGCCTGTAAAATTTGGCTGTGATTGGCCAATGGGTTAGAAAGGGGAGGGGAAAAGAAGAAGGAAGGAAAATATATGCAGAAGAAGCTTCATCGTGTGAGCTCGTTTCCTATGGAAACAAGGCTAAACCAAACAAATTCTGAAATGAACACTCAGTTTAGTGCCAGTTTTGTTTCAGAGCACAAGATGACAGAGAAACCTCGAGCAGCAGAAAGTATATGCCATTCACTGTCTCAAGCAAGAGTGTCAGCAATAGTTGCATTGATTGGTTTTTCATGATGCATCACACTATGGCAGCACAACAGGCAAGAAAGGAAGGAAGGAGAGAGAGCACGTATCAGTAGATTTTGAGCACATGGTTAGAACAGGGATACTCCAACACTGAAAGGCTGCTAAAGAGCCAAATTAATGATTTCTAACTGGATGGTCTGGACTCTTTATTATTGCATCTCCTGCACACAGTTCATGGAGCTTGCTCCTCACTGATGTGGTTGCCATATAAAAACAATGCATAGTACACATAAAGGGAGGGTATAAAGAAAATATACGGTGATCCGTGTATTTAAGCTTGCCAATTGTTGCCATTTGCCTGTATATACAGATCTCAGAGCTACTAAAGAACAGAAAAAGCTCAAAACGCCTTTGCATTTCCAAGCATCCGTTCTCTGTAGACTGACTCCTCTTTTAATGTCAAGATGAACATTCTAAGTTAGCCAGACACATTCCAATCCAGCAGAAAGGAATTATTTTCCAAACCCATTCTAAGTCACTTGCTCTTAGTGCCATGTAAAGCTCTGAGTCATCAAGTAAATATAACTTACTTTTAGGGAGGCAGCTTTGCAGGATAACTTCTGTTCTTCAGCACCCACAAGGAGCCATCTAAATTACCTACATGCAGAAAAACACTAGCTCCACCAGGCAGATAACCAAACTAAACACCAAAGCCTCAAGCACCTTGTACATTATCTAAGATAAAAGCCTGTTTTGGTGAATCAACAGCAGAATACACAAAGTATTTAAAAGTCTCTCGGTCTGATTCTAGTTAAATTCCTTACTGGCTTAGCAAGTGCCTTTTCCAGATCTACCGCTCCCCTGCGCATCTGCTGAGGATAGAGACCACTGTCTACTGCTCATTCCCCTGGGGCCCAACAAGGCAGCTTTGCTGGTGGGTCCTCTACACTACCAGAGAGCAGACTCTGGGATCTGCCACTAGACAGATAAAAGAACCTTCCGCTTGCATGGAATTGCTTTGTCACAAAAGAAATCTTATCCAATAACAACAGCCTTTCAGTTCTCTAACAGGGTTGCAAAATCCTCTGAAAGAGGAATTGGCCCTCGACACACAGTTCCCAGCACATGAAAAGAAAGGCTGCTCTTTGGCACTGCTCAGAGGGAAATCATGACCTTCACTCAGCCAGCTACTGGGCAATGCCACGTCACCCATCTTTCTTCCAAGCTTCATCCCAGTACCACTCAGTCACAAGTATAACATTTTCCACTGTAAAACTCTGATGCCTCCCTACAGCCAAGTCTGCCATCACATTTCCAGGAGTATTCCAGCCTCTTTATTAAAGACTTCATGGACATGGAACAAACCATCTTCTGGTTGTTGGTCAGAAAAAACATTTCTTGTTGTTTCTTTTTATAGATTTCAGATTCCTTATCATCAGACACTATGCTGTACTTACAGAAAGATGTATTCTACCTACCCACAATCAACAGTTACCCAAGACCTTGTCTTAATATCCCCCTTGGAAAGTTAAAGGACACCATTCTGACACACAAACACTGACAATTAGTTTTACAGGGCCTTATTTTCCAGTAGAAATAGTAATTCACATATTCACACATCTGTCCCTAAAGATCAAGCCTTTTTGGAGACAGCCATATTATCAAAATGTACAGACATTTGGCTGGTTCTAGTTTATTCTAGCATTTTACCAAGGAACTCTGTAGTTTTTATAGTCAGTAGGTTTCCATTTGGTCAGACAAAACAAAGATCTGCACAAAATTAACTTCTTTGCCCAGAAAAACACCATTTTTAAGAGGAATCCACTAACTCAACTGGTAACAGAGAGAGGTAAGCTAAAGGCTGTCTTTATTGCAGCCACCAAGACTCGATAACTCAGAAAAAAGATGGTCTAGACAGTCCACTTAAAATATCTGGATGTGGAAGACAATTGTTGATTCTAAAGCACACTTATCATAATGAAAGTAACTTCCTTTTCCCCAGGTGATTTTGAGACAAACAACAGGTCCCTTGCTGCTGCCCGTTTGGAAACACGAAGCCAGAGTTTCCATGTCATGTAACAGGAAGGTGTCATCTTTCTGTGGTGTCACTTACTCACTAGCTCGCACCACCCACACCACTGCTAGAGAGGACTCAGCTCTGCAATGGAGCAGGTTTTTCCCCAGGCATGGATGAAACAAGCCAAGGTGCTAAAACATTCAGAGGGAGAGAACTGACATTCAGGCTGCACACTGCCAGTCTGCTGTGGAATGCTGAGTTACCTGCAGACTCATACCTGGAAGCCCAAACTTCCTGAAATGCCATGTCAGCCTCTGCCCCTTCTGATCCTCCTCACCTAATGCTAAGTACTAGATTATTTCACAATTCCCTCAGGACCCTGACACCATGAAGTGATAAAGTCAAGTAAGTAATCACGAGCAGGGGTTTCCTTTATCTGTCTTCTCTAATGTTAGAGGAGACCAGCATGTTTGACAAGCCCTTTGCCCAGCTCAGGCAACTCAAAGTACAGAACTGGATGTTTGGGTTCCCCATTTAGGGAGAACTGGATATTTCAGGAAAGTGGTGCTCCAGACTCACATGCCATAACAGGGAGTCACCTACATCCCACTGTTAGTTTTGTACGTGAAAGTCTCCAAGACCCCATTTCTCCCTTGGATACAGGAATGAGAGCTGAGCACTGGATGTCTTCATGTAAACATGAGACCCTGACAGAGAGACACCTGATTGAGCACTGAATGTGAGATTCACTCTGAAGATTTCTTTGGTATATGTGTCAAGCTAGAAGGAGGTCATGCTGTCCCTGCTCAGCTTTAATTAACAGTTTATTCAGCCAGGAAAAATGAAAGATGCCCTCACTCAGTTAAAGAACATTTACAATTATGGTACCCACCTTCCTGCACTATCTGGCTGATCTAAGTGAAGGCACTCCCTAAATGCAGTCAGAAAGCAAATGCCATGGGAGCAGAAGGAAAACATGACATCACAGCCCCATGGTTAAAAGACTCTCATGGATGTGGAAGAGCTCAGTACGAGGTATCATTCCAAGAAGCATTAAACAACTGAAGTGCCTGGAACTACATCTAGGTTCAAGGAGCTCTCCTCCCTACGGATGTGGTTATTGCAATGGCATGGGCTGTTGAAAAATCAGGACTGAAGCATGCAATTCTGATGAATGATGGCAATAAATTAGCATGTGATGAGTCTTCATCTTTTAAAGGCAGCTCTCTCCACTCATCTCTAGTGCTATGGATCTTTACATTACTTTGAAGAGATGGCAAGATAAGAAACACTGCAAAAGCATTACTGAATACTATTTTCTGCTCTCTCCTCTCCTTCAATTTATATTTATCTCATCATTTTGCCAGTGAAAATCTTATTTGATAATCTCTCTAAAGTCTTCTGAAACAATTTTAGAAACCTGAGTCAACTGGATGTTGAAATTTGACAAGTTTTTGAGAAAAAGAGTTATGCTTAACATGTGATCCAAAAAGGTAGTCTCAGATATTTCAATTTAAAAAAGATTTTCTCTGTAAAAAAACAACCTAGATTTTCTTTAGACTTTTTTAAGCCCGTCTGTCTTCCCTCAGAGACAGCTGCTCCCTTGTTAGTAGTAGCAGAAGCAAATAAGTGTAAGCCTCATGACTGATGATAAACACATCATGCCATAGTTTCCCAGAGAAATGAATCTCTAAGATCGAGCACGTCATTATAATCACCTTTTAACTTTGAGATTGGAAACTGTACATAAGGAGACAGCATCTCTGAGAGACTAAGAAAGCATAAAATCACCTGGAGCATCTGCCACAGCATCAGTAATGCTGCATGGCTGTTCAGCATGGAAGCAGCATCTCAGATGTGTCATGCTGATTGAGATACACAGGGAGGTTTATGAAATGCTTTTTTCACTGAGCATTAAGTTACCAAATGCCAAACCAGCAAACCCCAGAATCCACTTGTAAGTAAAACAGATATACTTTACTAATGTGTGTGCATGAAGGAAGGAGGCTGTGAAGGATACCATGACCTCACTGAGTGATAAGCTACACACAGAGCCTGCCTCTCGATGGACTGCTGGGAGTCATCAGGGCATAGGAACTGCAGGCAGATTGATAAGAGCATCAAAGGAGGCTCTTACCATTTGCATTAATGTAACTGGCTGTGGCACAGGGATGTAGACAAAAGATAATGATGCCAGTAGTTTGTTATATCCACTCATTGTTCTTCCTTCTCCTCCCGTAATTAGAGCAACTATACACATAATGCAGTGCAAGATTATATTGCCCAAATTCAGTGTACCAGTCCCAGCAGACAGTTTCTGTTTAGTTTGTTGTCTTTCAACATGCAGCACAATGCAATATCAGACGCTTAAGATAAACAGCATGGGCTCCTTACCAAGATTCATTACTGATTATGCCATCAGCATTGAGCTCTGTTTTTTTCCAAAATGAAACATTTGTTTTCTAGCAAGAGAAACATAGCTATTTCTGTGACAGAGTCCTGTTGAAGCACCCAGTTTGTAAACAGGGGCAGAATATGTCAGGTCTGTTTAAATCCAGGATGGGATAAGATCACTCAGGTTTTGCTGGAAGGATGTATTCTCTTGTTATCTGGGACAGCTCCTGTGTTCTGTCAAGATGCAGGAGTGATGACAAAGTGGCTTGGCAACCATCTTGTCAGCAGCAACAAGAAGAAAGAAAGAATAGCACAGCTTAGAAAGAAGAGAACGAACACACATTTTCCACCACTGTGACCTTTTCCTCACAGAGGCAGAGAAAGTGCTGTTATCAGGAAGATATTAGAAGGGACCTTGGAAAAAGAGTGCTGCTTAGCTGACTGGTGGAGATTGTTCTGTCCTCATTTGAAATGTTCAGGAGAACATTCTGAAAGTACAGCAAGGAATTCCTTAAAAAAAGCATTGTAACTGATGACCCACAAAGGGCAAGGAAAGGTCTTAAGCTGATGTGTTTCATTACAAACCCAACTCTACAATTTTAAACAAAGCAAGTGTAAAGTACATGGACATTCTGACGTGCAACAACAGTTTTGTAGTGGAACTTTATAACTCGAGGACCACCACTAATTCTCCATATGAGAGCCAGAGATATCTTTCACTTGCTTATACAACAAATGAGGCATTATAAAGGCAGAGTTTGCTGAAGCTACCATCAAAGCTAAAAACTAATAGAAAAGGTGGGTGCACTTAAGGATAACAACACTAATCATGCTTTCATTGACCTTGAATCAAAGACTAGAGGTGGTGTTTCTTCTGGATTTCAAAGGAAAGTGTAGGCACCCGTGCATGCAGGAGTGCCAATCTCACTTGCACCACAGGTCCATATGAGCAGCTCAGAGGTTCCAGTTACTGGATTCCTCACACTTACAAAGTGACAGCTCACTGGGACATAAAATTCAATCATGAAATTAAGGAAGTTAAAGAAATTACGTGCCCTACTTTCATTTTATTATAAGATCTATTTCAAAGGGGAAGGTTGGTTTTTTCCCAGCTTGCCTAACATGGATTCTTCAGCTGTTTCTGTTTTGCACATCAAAATGCCTTGGTTAAGATTAAGTCAGAATCAGTACTATTTAGCAAGGTGCTATTTGCCAATTCTTGTTCCCTTGGTTGGTGAAAGAATACAGCTCCCCAATGAGGTTTTTTCACCTACTTTGTTTCCTGCTTTACATTACTTAATTCTGCATGCAAGATAGAGAGAAATAATGAATTTCCCGGTAACTGAGCCCTCAACCACAAAGCACATCTGTGCCTCAGAGACAGGAGTCTCATTGACCCCATCCAAAGAAATTCAATGTTGGAAATGAGTTATCACTCAAGAAAAACACCTTTCTACCAGGTGGGGTTTACATTCCAGCTTGAAAACAAACTCCTGCTAAAGGAACAAAGTTTCTGCTTCAAAAGGATTTTACATCGAGCTGAGCCTGTATGATCACCATTCAAACATGAAGGCTCAATTCTTATTTCTATCAAAGCTGCTTAAGCTCAAAGCTTCCCTATGAGAATTTCCTGGTTCCCTATCCAGAGGAAAACAAGACCTACATGCAAGTAGGAATTCAGCATCCTGAAAGAAGCAGAATTTGTCAACTAAATTATTTTCCAAAGCAAAAAGTTTAAGAGATGAAAACTTCATCCACATGTGAAAGATCTAAATGCTGTAGTGACAATAGTGGGAAACATAGACTCATTCTCTGTTAAAGACCTTTTCTTGACTAGCAGAATTACATTGCACTCTCTCTGAGTAGTCTGAATCCTCTTGAAATTAAAAAGGGAGTATTTACGATACAAGGTGAAGAAAGAGACATTCAGGAAAACATTTTAAAGTAAACATGAGAAAGCTCCAGCTTAACTGGTATGGCTGAAACTCAGGGATGATTTATTGATACTCCACTAATACAACATTTAGAAATCTTAGTAAGAGGAGCTAGCAGCCACTAATAGCAGCAATATGCAACAGAGTCCAGAAATGATGGCCTATTTCCAGCTCTGCCACTGACTGGAAGTATGTAATGGTCTGAGTGCCAAGACAGCATCAGTATGAATTACTCATTTTTGCCACTTTAATACAAAGGAAAGATCTCTTTGTAGATTAATAGAAACACTGCTAGCTCTTCTTCTGCTTGTCCACAGAAAGTGGGATCTGTTTTTCCCCAATTCATAAACAGAGCTTAAATTTTGCAAAAGTAATTCTCTCACTTTGTATTACCAACAGGTGCATGAAGACACCATGTATAGGAGTACAAAAGAATTACATATTTCAGCCCCCCCAGTATTTGGCTTTGTTCCAATGACACATACCACAAATTCTTAATTTGAATAGACAGGGAAGCAATTTAGCAAGATATTGAAACAGGTATAAAATTTGTTTTCTTCTCTATCTCTTCATCTTCTTCATACGTAAACAGAGGTTTTAAACTCACCTCTGGTTCCACAGTAAGTCCATCCTCACATTTCACCAATGCTTTTCTTTCTTCCCACTATCACCACAAGTCATTGTCCACAGCTTTTTGGACTTTAGTATGAACAATTAGTTTCCTTAATGCCATTGGTCTTCAGTGTGAATTGTTATCTGCTAAAAAGCTGTCTAAGCCCACAAGCAGCTATCAGAGGAAAAGAAACTTTCAGCTGCAGCAAATACAGTCTGAACAATGACAGATGACAAACTTGAAAGGTTATTTTGTTTTAAGTAAAAGCAACAAATTCAACCACCTAAAACTGCATGAAGTAAAGAAAGGCAAGGCATTCTACTCACATTTCTTTTTCTCCTTTGCACAGTTCACCCCAGCCTTTTTCCAGGAGAAGAGAAGGGAGCTTCTGATTATGGTACCCAAGAAGAAAAAGTTGTAAAATGTCCTTGGGTTGGCCAGCAGGGAAGAAAAAGAGACATTGCACACACACTGTGTGTCCTGCCCCCATCTAGCAATGCCTATTCCAGAGGTAAAACCTGGCAAACCAAATCTTTCAGCTCAAACAGGAAAGCTTCACAGCTTTTGGGACTAAGACCTTCAGCACAGAATACCTAGCAGATGTGTGCTCCAAGATGTGACTTCTAGCAGAGTTTGACCACAGGGAAAATAGAGCTGAAGTTTTCAGCTTTCTTAGCAACTGCTGGACATCCCTAGGCTAGACCACACTAAGCTTTCCCTTTTCATACAAAGAAGAAATGGGAACAATTTTAACACAACAGTAGAGCATTTTACATTAAGGGCTCAGGGAAATACCTTTAAATTACCTGCAGCAGCCTGCCCTCAAATTTTTATAGTCTGTACAAAAAAAAAAAAAAAAAAAAAAAAAGAAGAAAACACTGATATCCCAAAATGTATATGGTAATATAGGTGTTCCATGCAAATAACTAAGATGTATCTTCACAACATTTTCTTCCAAGGTAACTTTACCACTAAAATATAGATATTATTAACACAGTGTCTCTAGGGACACGCTAACAGCAAGACTG